>NC_056731.1:1222230359-1222390359 GCF_019279795.1 Protopterus annectens | reverse complement strand
ATATATATATATATATATATATATATATATATATATAAATATATATATATATATATATATATATATATATATATATATATATATATATGTATGTATGTATATAAATATATATAATATATATATATATATATATATATATATATATATATATATATATGTGTGTGTGTGTGTGTGTGTGTGTGTGTGTGTGTGTGTGCATAGATATACACAGATATACAGCTATGATAGGAAACAGCACACAAGAATGACATATGTTCACAGGCTATGCCAATGGAAGTGAGGGGCCCAAACAAGAAACATGAAACACGTAGCATGACCTTCCACACCCCCCAGCCGGACATGGGAAACATACACACAAACCCGCAAGCAATGTGAATAGTCCACTGCTCCCCAGACCACAGGCAGGAGACAACCGGGGGGATACACAGTGCACCCGTGAAATCTAATCTTGGAACACAGATGGGAGCGTCTCTTACGGGACACCCCAAAAATTGACAAGACCAAAAGAAGGTGATACACCAACTATTTTGGCTGGGGTGTACACATACCCGGAATACAAGGGTGGGAAAGCCTGATGACCCATGGGTTGAGACAATTGTATGACATGGGTCCCGGGAAGTTGTAAGTGGGCAGCATGTAGTGGTGTGTTCTGAACTGACCAGAACCCAGAGTAAGGATGGGTGCTGTAGAGGAGGTGCTGGTGGGGGAACTATGGGTAGCTACTTATGGGTCTAGGTGTGCAGGTGTTCGCTGATGTGGACCTATATGGACAGCCTCAGGGATGTAAGCAAATGTGTTCACTGGGCAGAGGCATCACCCAATGAGCAGCCACACCCACTACGAGTCCCATTGCAGCAAAGTGTAATCTATATGGCAAGGAACGGAATAACCAGATGTAGATGTATATATGTAGAGGTATGTGTGTGTATATCTACCCATAGTGACATAGAGATAAACCTCTCCCTCTCTGTAGTACAAATGTATACATACAGAGACAGGATACATATAAATACCCACATATGTAATTAACACATATGGAATTAACCCCGCATCTTAATACCCTGTTCAGTCTCAGCCTCTCCACAGGATGTGTGCCCATAGAATGGTGCACGGCAACGGTGGTCCCGCTACACAAGGGTGGGGCCACATCTGACCCTGGGAACTACCGACCAATAAGCCTGACCAGTCTGATCTGTAAGGCTATGGAGCGAATCATTATGGAACTCATAAATGGAGAGATTGGGAACCTCCAGTCGCAGGACCCCACACAGTTTGGCTTCATCAAGGGCTGAACATGCCTCCTGAACCTGGTGGATTTCTTTGAGACAGTTACTCAGGCTATAGATAAGGGAAAGGAGGTACACACGGCTTACCTTGACCTTGCTAAAGCATTTGACACCATTACCCATTCAGGTATTATTGATAAGCTCACCAGCCTGGGCATAAACTCTTACGTCACAAGATGGATCCCAAACTGGCTCTCAGACAGATCCCATAAAGTGAGAGTAGTGGGATCTATGTCCGAATCCAGACCACTAATGAGTGGTGTGCCTCAGGGCTATGTCCTGGGGCCCCTCCTGTTTGGCATATACTTCTCAGAAGTACAGGCAAGCACGGAAGGGCTGTGGCTGACTAAGTTTGTGGACGACTGCAAACTGGGTGCTATAATAGAGTCTCCTGCCAACATGGAGATCCTCCAGAAGGTCCTAAATGAGACTGATGCATGGTGTCAAAGCCATGGTCTCAAGCTAAATGCAAAAAAATGCGTAGTAATCCCCTTTGGAAAAAACAGAGTACCCGCAAACTACAACATAGGAGGTAATCCCCTGAAATCTGAAGAAGAAATAAGGGATCTAGGGGACCCAAGTAGATAGTCAGCTTTCCTTTGATAACCATGTTGCCAAAGTGGTTAGAAAATCCTTCTATGTGACCCATCTGATAACGAAAGGGTTTGCATCAAAATCTAAGGATGTAATGGTGCCTCTCTACTCTTCTCTCATCAGACCCATTATTGAGTACAATGCACCAATTGGAATGTACCTGGCTAGACATCTCCAGCAGCTGGAGAGACCACAGAGGTACCTAACCAAGAGGATTACTGGCCTCAAACAGTTGCCCTATGCAGCATGATTGAAAAAGCTAAGACTGTTCTCTGTTGCATACCGCTTTCTCAGAGGCGATCTCTGTCTAACATACAAAGCCATGTCCAACCCAGAATTGTTGAACATGCTCCATCTTAGCAAAACTATATCTACTCGAGCTACACTCTCTAGGGATATAAACCTCAACACAACAATGAATAGAACATGCTGGAGGGATATATTCCCTTTGCAGAGACTTCCCTTACTATGGAACAGGGTCCTGATCTACATAAGACAGAGCCCCTCACTATCACTCATCAAGGTACTAGATAAGGGCCAAGGGTACTAGCTGCTAGTACAAGGGTCTAGGGAACTACTAAAGGGGCAGTAAATACCGCACAACGTGGCTGGGCTAATATATGCCTTCGGGCAGATAGCCCAGTACCAACCTATGAACCTATGAACCTATATAGATATATACATATGCAGACACCCATAGACCCATATGTTGTTAGATATATATATATATATATATATATATATTTATATATAGAGAGAGAGAGAGACAGCAATACATAAATATATACGTGTGCATACATATACAAATATATCTGTTTATAGTAATGTATATATATATATATATATATATATATATATATATATATATATATATATATATATATATATATATATATATATATATATATATATATATATATATACATATCTATATATATATATATATATATATATATATATATATATATATGTGTGTGTGTGTGTGTATGTGACTGTAAATATACACATGTATATAGCTAGGATATGATACAGCAGTTATGAATTACATATGTTCACAGGCCAAGCATATGGAGGTGAGGGGCCCAATAAACAAACATGTAATACGTAGCATCAACCCCCCACCCCCAGCTAGGCCGGTGAGACATACAGACACACAATAAAAGCTTCCAAGACCGGCAGGATACTACCAGTGGGAGAGACCTGCCAGGTCTAATCTTGAAATATAGACATCAATGTCCCTTATGGGACACCCAAAAATTAATGATCATTGGAGTCAGTCCCAGTAATGATTCATCAAACCAGGCTGTAGACATACACGGACCAGTAGGTTGTGCAAGCCTGATAACCCATGGGCCGACGTATGACATGTGTCCCGACACGCGGAGAGTGGGCAGTGTGTAGTGGTGTGTTTATACCCTACCTGCACCCACAGTAAGGATGAGTGCTGTAGAGGAGGAGCAGGTGGGAAAACTATGGGTATGCAGTTATGGGCCTAGGCGTGCAGGTGTTGGCTGGTGAAGTCGTATTAGGACTGCCCTGGGGATGTAAGTAATATTCTGAAATGGGCATAGCTGATGCCCATACCTTTCAACCCCTAAGAGCAAATCCACTGGACAGGACATAAAACATTGGGGGAACAAATAGGGACCATACCTGTGAACTGTCCCAGATTTCCAGGGACATCCCTGATTTTGAATCAAATTCTAACTCTGTCCCACTTAATCCCTTCTAAAACTGGTGACTTTTGGAGGAAAGGTGGTGAATTACATGTAATGAATAATGACAACAATTAAGAGTTGTAAACATCATTTACCTCAGAAAATGTGTATGAATTCATATGCTCTGAGTCTGTCAATGTGTCAGGTTAATAGCACTTATAATTTAAATGTGTCCCTGATGTTGTTATGACGTGTCCCTGATTCAGTTGATAATTGTTCCTAATCGTTTGAGAGGTCTGATAGGGACAGAAAGCACATATTTCACTGACAACCTTAGAAAGATGATAACATATAAAGACAATTACTGGTAAAACAAGAAATCAAACCAGTGTCATGAAAGATCCCGTTTATTAAAACTGGTAGAAAACAAACAAATGAATGAAAATACTAAGCACTTTCACCCTTAACCATTCCGGGCATCATCAGAGTATCCTCGGAATGATCCTCCAGATAATGCCTAGAATGGTTAAGGGTGAAAGCGCTTAGTATTTTCATTCATTTGTTTGTTTTCTACCAGTTTTAATAAATGGGACCTTTCACGACACTGGTTTGGAACCTTAGAAAGATGATAGAATATTAGGTATGCAGTAGCATGAGTCGGCTGAAGGATGTGGGTTCCAAAACCCAATTACTTGTTTGCATTGAAGAGTGTAAGTTCCCATGTATTAGCTAGACAGGTGCAGCTTGCAAAAGGAACACACCAATAATATGAATCAAACTCTGGACAGGCCGTGGATTCCATACAGTCGAACGGCATGCTTTCGCCTAATGGGCAGCCATTCCTGATACTGTAGGCATCTAATCCGATGTAATAGGCATCACAAGGTAATATCACAGTCCTCACTCCCACCCAGGGGTGTGAGTGTCAGATGCAAACACCAAATGCAGTGCATTTGCAAGTGCGGGAGCAAGTGGGTGTAAGCCTGTGTGGCTACCAGTATGCGAGTATTACACTGGTGAAGCAATGTAGAGGCTAACTGAGTGTAAGAAACTGTAACCAGAGGTTAGCATTGCTTAGGTCCACGCAAACCAATGCACACCCGCTCACAACTGCTTTAATGTGTCTTAATCACTCCATATCCAATGGCCTTGTTCTGCCCAGCAACAAAATAAATGACCTCGTTTTAAGGCTCGAAACCAGGACCTTGCACACACAGCTAATGTGATTTACCACTAAGCCATAGTAGATATACAGACATTGGATGTTATCACAAACATATCATCCAGTGCAGTCATTCAACAGTATAGGAAGTTTATTCCATCATGTAGATGCATATGAGTGTGTTTATGAACAGATATAGATACATATATATATATATATATATATATATATATATATATATATATATATATATATATATATCAAGAACATCCCATGTGACAACAAAGCATTACAAAGGAATGAAAAGAGAAACACCAACAACACCTGCATTATGTAGTGGTGTTGTCCAATGTAATATCAAATCTCCCTCAGACAGACATGTGTCATTAATACACACAAACATTTGTACATTGGCCAAATACATCACTCTGTGCATTTTATTTACATTAACACAACAGTTCCTGTTCAATCATTATGTGAGAACACTACTCTTGCAAGGTGCTGTGTGCGACATCATCATCATGAAAAAGGTAAATGGAGTAACCATAGAGGGACCGGTAGTGTTGTATGTACAATGGGGTCGCCTGCATCACATGTACCTGGAACCTTTAGGAGTCATGTGCATACCAGGATCATGAGCCTAGGAGACAGGGGTGAGGACAACTGGAGTATGTTGTGATGCATATTAAAAGGGTTACATGTGTCCAGTGGATACGTGTGTGAAATGGACAGCTATGTATGGGGCAAATGTTGTTCTAGGAACTGATTGGCCTTTAGTTTCCATAGGGTGAGAGTGGGATGTGGGGGGAAGGAGAGTAGGTATGCTCGTGGAGGATAGGTTGGGTAGGATGACAGACAAGACAGCATACAGGGTCAGTATATGACACATGTGCGGGGATACACCTTGGACAGGGAGGGGTGTTCAGCAGTCACAAGCTCATGAGCCCCCAGATGGAAACAGTGGGACGGAGATCCCCAGCCATGGGCAGCCACCACTGCACCAAAACAGCCACAAAGGCGGCAGTGCTGGGGGCTGTTTAGGAGGGGCAGGCCCACCCTGTAAATGTGACACTCTGCCCTCGAGCTGGCATATCTGGCCTCAAAACCCCTTATTGAGCCCCCTATGCACCACATCCAGGACTGTATGACATCGGACAAGTCCCTGTCTGGACCTGCTCCCAGTGGGGAGAAGCCCCATCCTCAGTGGTGGTTCCACTAGAAGGTGGTGCAGAGCCAACAGAGATGGAGGTCCAAGGCTGGGCCCCAGATGTGCTGGTGCCCAGTGCCATAGCCAGCTAAAGTGGGACAGGAGGTTCTGCCAGGACCTGCAAACCCATACAGCCTATAGTGTTGCAGTTTTAACACAGATATGGCTTAGTAATAGTCAACAACATTCAGGATTACTTATAACAGCATGCATAGATATGACCATCAACCCAACACAACAGATGGTATACATTTGCAGAGGGAGCACAACACATGCTTATATACTGCATGACATCTGTACAAAGTGTAGAAGACATGTGACTGCAGCTATGAACAGTGGCCCATTATTGACATGTCACTGAGAACCCCAGACAGTGACTGTCATACCACTGTTTCATGTGACATATGTCTAATCAGGGATGCGATGGCTGTAACTCTCATCACTATCACCATGTACTGACCGCAATCCTCATACTATGCTTCTGCAGTTCACAGATGTGTGTTCAGTGAGTAACACAGGAAACAAATAGTTCCACACACTGACCAGTCCACAGATGGCCCTACAGATGGGGGTTCCCTCACAAACAGAGCACTGTCTTGTCAGTTTTAAAACATGCAGAATTGCCATTACCACACACAACTTGTTAAACTGGCAGTAGTCTCAATAAAGCATAGCTACACTTACATGCTGTAGTCATGTCTGGCACATCATCCTCCTGTCTTTAGGCTATTTTCCACTGTGTATGTTGTTTGAGGAACATCATATCATCTGTGATGCCATTTACCAAACGCCAGATCCAGAGTCCACTCACAGCGACTGTCATGGGCAAACACCAACATGATGTTCCTAGATATTGTACTGCATTTCCATGCGATTGGCTATGGGAACATCACCACAGCTGTTCCACATGCAATCAGATACAGAAGGACTGCAATAGGTGCAAAGGCCATCACCTGATCATGACCATCACTTACAAAACTCAAGCTGCTGCTGAGCAGGTGTACAACTCCACATCCACCAGCGAGTGTGTGGGAGGGACAAACAGATGCAAAGTACATCAGAGAAGGGCTTGGAGACTAAAACCTAAGCATCGTCTGTCACACACCTACCAGGACAGGGGTACAAACCCCTGACTGACTAGTCATTACTAGTACAAGTTCATGCAGTTACCCCATGTGCCACAAAGCTGACATGTTGGTGTGCTGTAAGAACATATATGTGTGCTGGTGAGAGACATCTGCAGCAGAGATATAGTTGACATGCATTAGTGTAGCCCACATGGCTGTCCACATGAACGAATGTCATTGTCAACACAACCACACTCTCTAATGGACTCACATTGCCACACTTTGCCAGGCCCACAAACACACTTTATAACTACTTAGTTTGCCACACTGCAGTACTACATGCACTACAGGGGATATCCGGAGGTTCTGTGGGCTAAGGCATGTGAACGTGTCTGACATCAGTCAGTATGCCAATGGGATAAACCAATGGTGTAACCAGTTGTAAAACCAAACCGGCAAAAGAAGAAGGAATACAGCCACAAGTGTTTTAGCGCTTTCATTCACTATTTAATGTGAACTTCTTCAGAAAAAAACACACTTTCACCCACATTTCCTTAAATAACCTGTCAATACAGGAAATGACATCAGTAAAAACTTTTTTTTATGCCAATGGGAGTTATACTGGGTGTGACTGTGGTTGGGAGCATCATACCCCACACGCAGACACAAGGTGCCAGTACTGACATGCATGTATGCATTGCTTCATGGGTGTGTAGTGGTTGGCTGTGCAAGATGGCTGTACAAGGCTGGGTGAGGGGTAATCCTTGGCATCACGCCACCCGACAATGGTGTGCAGTGTGGTACAGGGGTGTAGTGTCTGCAATGTCCCACACAGATGGGTATTGTATGAACTGTCCTGACATCCTGGTTACCATTGTGTATGGCCATTGCTTTGCAATGCATGCCATGTCTGTGTTTGATAGTCCTTGACATGGACATTGCCTGGGATGTGCACATCCCACAATAATGTACAGTGACATGTACAAGTACACCTGGTTTGGCTGGCACATGTTGTGTACACAGACTGTTATCCTCAGATATGCCAATACTGGCCTGGTGTGGCAGGACCTGCTTATAGACAGCAGGTTGACCCTGCACCTGCATTGATAGCATGATACAGGTATTCCTTGGTGTCAGTGTCATCAGTCCATACAGGGAATGTGTGTAAGGCATTGTATGGCCTTTGTGGGTCACATTCGATGGCACTACATATGTTGCAGGCATCCAGTGGGGAACATAGTGAAGGCACATTGTCCGCAATTATGTGCCTATTGTACTGCTGTACAGGGTGCCATGCCCTCTGCAGCCCACTGCAATCATACCATGCCTACTATCTGTCATTAATGTGCAGGGTACTAGCAACATAGCAGGATATTCTAGGCAAGTGTGTTTGTGTATGACACATAGGTTCAGAATGTATTCCAGGTAATAGTAGGGTTGCATACTTTGTTCACCAGGCCTTTTGTCAGATGTAGGGGTATGGCTTGGCAACAATGTCCCTTGGCTGATTGACATCTGTACTCCTCGTCAGGTGGGCATTGTGACATATAATACGGACACCATATAGGAAAACTGCAAAATTCGCTCCCCAACATGTCCAGTGGTTAGACACTCACAGCCACCTCCACACTGGCTCTAACTGTCAAACACACATACACACACCTGCCATGTTTTGGAATAGAACTCCTATTTAATTCTTTTATCACACTACAGCATTACGCAGTTACAGCACGCGCTATAGAGATTACTGGGTTACATCAGTCCCAGAGGTGTATTACTAGGTGAGTGACAACAGGAGGATTGCCAAAGGTGTTTATGTGAATTGTAAAGAGTGTGCATACTCTAAAAAGCACTGTTCCTTTCTCTGGCAGACACACACTTGTCCTGTCTTGGAATAGAACCCCTATCTAACTAGTTTATCACACTACAGCATTATGCAGTTACAGCATGCGCTATGGAGATTACTGGACTACAGAAGTCCCAGAGGTGTATTTCTAGGTGGGTGACATCAGCAGGATTGCCAAAGGTGGCTATGTGAATTGTAAACAGTGTGCATACTCTAAAAAGCATTGTTACTTTCTCAAGCAGATGCACTCACACAGTTCACCTGTCTTGGAATAGAACCCCTACCTAACTAGTTTATTACACTGCAGCAACACACTCAGTTGCCAGTGGTGGGATCAGAACTTCTGCCTATCTACAGCTCACTATTACAGTACTGCGCAGTTATGAGATGTGCCACAGAGATTACACATTCCAAGGTAGTCAGAATGCCCTTCTAAGATTAAGGACAACAGGGAGACTGACAGTCACGAAGTACATAGCTGTAAACCTGTGTATTTAAAGTAGGTGTCCATTACAACCTGTGTGCACAAACAAGACACATCATCTGCAGGTAGTACATAGGTAGGCCTGAGAGGTATAGTTGTAGCACAACAGGAACCTGAACTGGAGTATGCCCATCTGTGGAATGGACAACTACTATCACTATACAGGGTTACAGTGGGCATGCTCATACACTTAGTAGCACAGGGCCGTTTGGGATGCACTATGACTACAACTACACAAGGTTATACTGGGCATGCTCATACACTTAGTAACAAAAGGCTTGTTGGATGCGCTGACTCAAATTCCACAAGGTGGCAGTGGGTACGCTCATACACTTAGTAGCACAGGGCTGTTTGGGATGTACTCTGATTCTAACCACAGAAGACCACAGTGTGCATGCTCATACACTTACATGTACAGAACATGTTGTAATTGACTCCTATTGTAAACACACAGATTTACAGCTATGTATATCTTACCTGTCATTATATATGCCCATCATACTGGTTTACTACCTGATACCTGTATATGGCCTGTAAATGATATATCTGTGTCTGTGCTGTGTGATACACATGCATACATGTACATGAAGTACTGACATATATATGTTAGGTATACACATTCATGCATGTGTGGACGTGACAGACAATAGGTTACCTGGGACACACAGGTGGATGCTACCTACAGCATGTGTCACACACCTTGCTGCCCTGAAAGGCATACATTGATAGCAGGTTGTGGAGAGTGGCATTATGTGTGGAACAGTGGCATGTGCAAGCATAATGTGTGAGCCACATTGTGTAATGGTACTGAGGTGCAGGTGTCAAGATGACCTCTCCCGGCTGTGTTAGTAGTTGTCATTATTAGCAGGAATGCTACCCTCAGTATATCTCACATTGGTTATATACACAATTTCTGCTGCTGTCCATCACCTTACATGAGGCATTTGCTACCAAGCACATTACTGCCACTCACAGTGATGTCATGGTATGAGTGGCAACTGCTACACCAAAACAATGAGCCAATGTCCTGCTGTTATTATGAGGTTGTCCAGTGTCTGTCATTCTGAGCTGTCATGACTGAACAACAAGCCTTCAACACAGAGCACATGCATCCATGTTTCAAGTGTGTGTGGATAATACCTAGGTCACATTTACCCATATAGCCACATTCCAAGGCAAATGTCCTACACCCAGAAATAACACCCTGACACCTACAAGACAAATGCATTGGATGCTTATGCTAACCAGTGCTAGATGTGTGGCTTTAGTAATCCATTTGCTCAATGTAGAACCTACAATGGGGAATACTGACATCTGTGCAGTGAGGAACACCTGGCTGAAGGCTCTGTAGTGCACAATTGCACTACCATCATGTAACTCAGATCCAGACATGTGGGCCATAACAGTGGTATGGACCATTCCAGGTGGTGGTGTCCATATATTCATAAAGGCTACTCACATGTAAAGACAACTACTTCAACATAACTCATCACAGATAAGTCGGGTACAGGTGACAGTGGCAAATGCTGCATTCTAGGTTGTATCCTCATATACATCCATCACCTTGTCCCCAGACTACCAACACACATCCATATGTGGTATGACATATTATGGTAGACCACCAGATAACCCTCGATTGGTGGACTGTACCTAGGCCTACATCAACTGTGCAAAGTACCCATGTACAGACACAGCTGCATAATGTGTTATGCAATGCAATAATACCACTGTTTGTAACCAGCTCAGTTGTACACATACCAGGGTCCCTCAGATGTTGTCAGCATTAACACGGTCGACTGTTGCTGTACACCAGTAAACAACACCCTCATGTTTTGATATGACCTAACTGTACCTGCCCTGGATATGTACATCCCACACTCATACAACATAAATGACATTACCATAGCTTTCGTTATCCTTTCTACATACAGGTGGATACAGTCATTACACACATACACATGGCAGATAGCATGCTAACAGTGCATAAAGTTTGATATCTATGTTAACAGAGGTAATATTCCCTCTCTACTGGTCACCCATGACACCTATCATATCATACAACACCCCATGTCGCATGTATGTCATTAGACATGTCCACCTAATGCAATGCCTACAAACATACCCAAATAAAAGGGTCATAGGACCTACACAAGGCCTGTATTGACAGACTCAGGGAAATCCAGCTTTGCTCTGTATGTTCATGAGTAGTCACAGGTGATATGTTCATGACATGTACAGCCATGTGTGGCCACAGCTCCTACATATACCCCAAGTCAACAATTGCAAGCCATGCATGCTGTGTGCTGCCTAGACATTATCCATAGTACCACAATAGCCAGTACGTGCTGGGCTGAAATGTTTACAAGCCACAGACCTCGCACATGCTTGAACAAGTACATCATGCTGTTGCAATACAGCCTCAACATTGCCAACTGTATATGGTGATATGCTCTAAGTACAGTAAGCCATACATGAGGTTTGGGCAGATGTTTGGACATGACTACTAAGTGGTGGGGCTTCTTTGCAGATGAATGATTACTGAGGACAGCTCACTGGTGTGTTACAACCATTCCTACTATAACCTGTGTAACTGCTAAGGTCAGATTTTGTTAATTGAAGTGGAAGACAGACAATGTAGAATGCAGTAAGGGTGACACTGAAGGCAAACCTCATGACACCTGTAACAGTAATACCTCCCCTGTGCATATATTGTGGATATATCAGCACAATTGGCAAAGGAAAGAGTCAGTAAGCTGTGTAGCGAATGCAATAGTGCTGTACTTCTATAATACCTATCATGAGATAGGCAGGTGTTTGATTCACAATACCGGCATGTGTGTGTGTGTGTGTGTGTGTGTGTGTGTGTGTGTGTGTGTGTGTGTGTGTGTGTGTGCATGTGTGTGTGTGTGTGTGTGTCCATATATGTCACGTATGGTTGGGAATACATCCCACATGTTTTCACTCTCCTGAACACTGTTGTTGACACCAGTACAGAGTGAAGTGTAGAAAGAAAGGCATAGGCAGGTGGTTGAACCTCACACATGTAAAGTGTCTGTATGTGTGTGACATAGGTGTATATCTTTGTGAATGCCACAGTGTGTGTGTGTGTGTGTGTGTGTGTGTGTGTGTGTGTGTGTGTGTGTGTGTGTGTGTGTGTGTGTATGTGTGTGTGAGTGTGTATGTATGTGTGGCTGTCCGTGTGTATGGCTGTCCAGTCCCAGGAGTGAGGCTGTATTTTACCACAGTGAAATGTTAATGCCCCCTCCCCCATCCACTCAATGCAATCTAGTATCCCTGTTGATATCATCAATTGTAGATGGGCATTCTAACCACCTGTTAACATGTACACCCTGGGGTGTGACCTGTTGTTACATAGCCTACTGGTGGAACCCCCTCCCCACATACACTCAGTGCGCTGTAGCATCCCTGTCAATGTCCTCATTCTTAGGCCATTCCAACTACCTGTACATGTGTAATCTCTGTGGCACATCTTGTAATTGCGTAGTACTATAATGGTGATATGCACATAGGCAGGGGTTCTCATCCAAACACTGGCAACTGTGTGTGTGTGTGTGTGTCAGAGTGCGTGTTACTGTGTCTGTGAATCCCTGAGTCAGTGGGTGTGTCTGTGTTTGCATGCTGTCATGGTAGTGGGTATTACTGCTTCCCAATGAGAAGCCACTATTTCCACTGGCCTTTACCCTTGTCATCCACCATACCACTCTTTTACCTCCTCCCCGCTCCAGGTAACCATACCTGTGATGTCACCCACTATGGATGTGATGGCTCTGAACACAGTAGCTTACTACACAGCTATCATGCTCTTGGATCATTAGAACCATAAACATAATTGAAACATGGGAGAATATAACATGTGGAAGCTACAAAGTGCATGCAAGTATTGACATACTGACCTGTGGGTAGTCAACATGTACATATGGGACACTAACCGCAAACACTGACATCCCCCGGCACATGCAACTACATCTGAAAGAGGAAGGCAGAACGTCAAGATCAACATGCTGTTAGTGTTGTTACACATGATACATACTGTCAAATGTACAAAATGCATTCTAAAACTGTAATACATGGTATGTCTGCTGCCTGTCAACACTACTCAACAATATTAATCTACAATTGTCTACCTAGTATGTTCAACCTGTGCATCAGACCATATGAGCATGTCCCTGCACCGATGGTGTGGATGACAGGGATGCGACACAGACATCATCATATGCACAGGGTGATAATGCTTGCCAGAGGCCTAGGCTGCACCATTGGATGACATCATGTTTGTGTGTTAGAGCCTGTGATATCATTGGGTGTGTGTGTGCTGGGGTGCCCTACATTTGTTTCCGGTGTGTGTGTGTGTGTGTGTGTGTGTGTGTGTGTGTGTGTGTGTGTGTGTATATGCATGCACAAATGTCTGGCATGTGGCTGGCCTACACAGGAGTATTATTGACAGCTGCAGACTGTACAAGGCAGGTTTCACAGTTCACGGTGTCTGGCCACGGCCACATGGCCTGCGTCTGCCAGGGGTTGCATGGGCACTACCAGACAGAAGTCCAGATTGGGTACTGTCTGATGACACATGTCCACTGGAATCGTGTCCCTGTTGGGACTGTCCAGGACCACATGCATGTGGCTTGCTGTGTCCTGGTGTGGACTGCACAGCACCAGCTGCACTGCTGCTGCTACCGCCACTATGGGAGTGGGCATGTGCAGTAGCATGTTCACGTAGACCTTCAACAGGTGATGTAGCTGACCTACATCCACATGCCAGATGCCTCACTCCCACCAGATGTTCCAGCACAGACATTCCACGCTCGAGGATTGACATGCCACGGTGAAGGACTCCCACCATGTCACCCAATCGACTATCCAAAACATCTGCAAGGTAATGGTGAGCATTTGCAAGTGCCTGGATGTTGTCAGTTAATGAATGGACAGCAGCCCTCTGAAGACTCAGACCTTCTCTGTTGTGCCATTCAGCATGTGCCTGTGCCTCCATTACAGCCCAAAACATGTGTCTGGTGACTCCAGCCGATGTGCTTTGTCTCGCAGGAGCATGTTGGCCAGTGGTCTTCCTATGAGCAGTGCTGGGAACATGCCTGTGTGGGACATCACTAGTCAGTTGACTGGGATCATGGTGTGCAGGCACACCTTTCATAGTCACCACACTTCCCTGTTCCATGCAACCACCTGCCAACTGTCCTTCCTCTATGGCCAGTGGTGATGGGGTATGTGTAGGCAGGGGAACTGTGTGTAAGGATGAGGGGGATACAGGTGGAATGGCAACCAATGGCACAGATTCAGCTCCTGACAACCCTGCCTGTGCCTCAATCATACTATCAACATCACTGCTAGAGTCTATGGGGACACTAACATCAGGTGGACTGCAGAAGGGCAACGCACCTACATCAACACCTGTGAGGGGAAGACAAGAACTGTACATTAAAAGTTATACCAGACAGACAGACAGACACAGGCAGACACAGACAGACACAGACAGACAGATAGACACAGACAGACAGACAGACACAGACACACACAGACAGACACGGACACGCAGACACACAGACACACACGCTACATGCAGGTGATACGGCAGATGGCATTCAGCTTAGACAATTATAGTTTCAGCTTAGACAATTATAGTGGTAGTTATCATACATCCCTGAGTTGCACACAACAGCATGCATGTGTTATAGCAGACAGCATGCACTTTACACAATTATAGTGGTGGTTAGCATACATACCTGTATTGCACCATTTGTGTTAGTAGCCTATACCCCATACCTGCAACACAACGCATGCACTTTGCACCACTGCTCTGCACTGCTATGGTGTGTGCAACATACACCACATGTTAACAGACCATCGCTGACCTTTGAACATCTGCCACTGATGCTTTGTGTTGGCCACTGCCCCTATGTGTGAGGACATGAGAAGAAGGGTATATCGACTGCATACTATGTTTGCCTGAGCCCTAGCTTGCATATCTCCCTCAAAGCAGTGCATGTCTGTTCAACATTATTCCACCTACCCCTGAGCTGAGTCTAGACATTGTGCATGTGGCTGTACATACATGTTTGATATGGCTGTCCCTACTTTGCAATGGTGCCACAGACCAGCACAGGTTTACAGTACACTGGCCTGCTGTGTGGCGTATGACCTTGCCAATCATATGTAATATGGCATGTCTTCTGCTGACGTGTTGAATGACATGCATACATGTGTAACACAATGGTGTCCTTTCCAATCTACAGTACGGTAATGATGTCCCAATGCAGGGTCGTGTTATACTAACATGGGACTTCAGCTGATGCAATATTGTCTGTCCGCCCTACATATATTCAATGACATACTGCACATTGAGCTGATGTGCATAGCCATTGCAAGGCATCATATGGCTTCACAATTGTTATACAGTGTGATCTACTGACACAGTTCTTAGCCATGACTATGTTCACATACAATAAGTATATAACGTGGAATGTGACCCACATCACTGAGGTGTATACACACTAAACCCTAATGTGGAATGTGTGACACAGGTCACAGAAGGGTATACGGATGACACCCCTGCACATCTGCAACCATATTACTGATGCCTGGCAACTATGCTCACACATGGCTAACTTAGCAGTATTCTATGTCCCACATGTCATCTGTGTACCTCACACACATGAGGAGCAGGCATGACAGTGATGTCTGACACCAGCAAGGTGAATGTACTGTATCTGTGGCCTGTTGTGGTTGTATGTGTATGTTGTGCAACACATGTATGTATTTGGATACTGTATAGGTGGATGCTTTCTTGTCATGACAAACTCAAGATGTTCAAGACATGTTATGTGGTGGTTTCATGTTATGCCTACACAAGCTGTGCACAGGCCTGTATGATGTTTAGTGTTTCACATCTGCAATATCACCATTACACAAAGGCCATAGCTGTATTGTGTTGAGCCAATGTACAACAGGGTGTAAACAAATGTACATCACTTCTACTGTGTGTGTTGCTTTATGTCTCTGGCCATCCTCCATGGCCATGTGTACACATGTTCTGTCCAATGGTTGTGATGGCCATCTTATTTCACATGTCAGTGTTATCCTATATGACATACACCCATAGATGTCATATGCTCCACTGAGGAAAGGGTTATACAGATGAAGGGTGGTATGTATGGGATGTGAGACATCATGTTTTGCAGGATAGTTGAGCAGTGTTGCAGTCAGCCCACTACATGTCATGGATATGTCAGATAGCACATGACATTGTGTGACATTCATAGCAAGGGTATAATCCACAAGGGTGTATCCTTTGGGCCGGTCATAGTCCAGCTCCAACACATTTAGAGTGTGTGCACACATATGCTCTCTGTACAGTACTGTTCGTATTCCCAACATGTGTAATGCTAATATGTAGTACCTGTCCTTACAGTGAAACACACCAACACACCTCCACCATTGTATTCACTGTTGTCCACACATCTGGCAATGACAGTTTGGAAGGTTTAGTGTAAGTGTTTCATATAGTCTTCCATTGTTCCACATGGGTAACCACTGTGATGCATTGCAGGTCTGACCAGTGTCTATTAACAGGACCACCATACATTACGTGTACGTGTGTTATGGCAGATAGCATGCAATTAATATGATCCATGCATTATCAAGCCTAGTAATTAATAACAATCTCACCTGTCACAGGCTGCTGTTGCTGCACAATGCCAGAGGTACCTAAAAAGGAGTGTCACAACAGTAAGATCATTATCCACACCTGTGTGATAGCTACAGGGTTCAATGTCCATGTTAGCACATAAGCCAGTACAATACACTATACTATGGAGTATGCACATCTGTGCATACATAGAGTAGTAGACTATAGTATGTGGCATGTGTGCATACATGCCTTGCATATGATGTTACATTACATATTGTACAGTAACGCATGTAACTATGTGAAATATAGTTGTGTTATATGTGCAGTACTGAATTACCAGGCAACTCCAGGCTTGGTGGTTGAGAGACACCCACCTCCACAATACCAGCTAAAGCTTGTGGCTGGAGGTCTGCAGGTGTCCCCAGGTTGGCCAGTAGCTCCTCGGTACATGTGATTGGGGGCTGGGTGAGTGGCCCCTCATCTACTGCACCTTGTTCCACAGCGATTGCATTAGCACGTTGTTTTGCCCATCTTATGAGGTCAGTGCAGTGTCAGCGCACCTGCTGATAGGTGCGATTGTGACCGCCAACATCATTTACCCTCCTGCAGAGTTCCTCCCACAGGGCATCCCATTGCTGTACATCCTGTGGCACATGGCTGAAGAGTGTTGTATGTTTGTCGAGGAGGTGTGGGACGAGGACCTCATCCTCCAAGTGGCTGTAACTGGCAGCCTGCTACGTGGCATACCTGGAAGACATAATGATGGAGACAGGTCACAGTAACTCACAGAGAAGTAAAGCTGAATATACATGTGTATCACATTTATTAAGATTACATATAAGTCTTAGCAAATCTGCATGACACTAACGCCACTGATATGTATAAGTCACACACATTTGACACTTACTGGTGATGTGATGTTATCACCATATATGTGTGTGTCATGTGATGACATTGCTCATACTCCATGTGGATGTTGTCTTGATGTGGGCATGTCTGTTTGCCTGTACTGGTGTCTTTACCTATCAGCACATGCCTGGATGTGTTCACATTAATGCAATTGACCTTAATGCTGTGTATATGTCACATATATAGTCATACATAGCCATTAGGGACATGACCTGTGACACTGCAGACTTGCAAGAATGTATGTTTTTTCCATATACATCTACATGGCACTGTACAGCTGTGTAGCATCCTGTCATGTATTGCCTGTGTTGCACATGTGTAAAACATGGGACAATAGCTAGCCTGATGGTAATTTCAGGGTTGGATATCAACTATAGCATGTATGGTCATAGTGATTTAGTAGGCTATATGCCCTGGGCCATTTATGAGCCTAGGCAGACAGGTTACCTAGCTGTAGGCAACAGACAGGTAAGTTTCAGTGGCCAGTTCAAGCAGTGCCACATAATTGATCCACAGGATTACTGATATATTTGGCATGTGGTCATCACACCATGTCACAGAGAGGGGTGATGTGCAGCTTTGCTGGACAGGGATGCATAGTATGGCAAGAGTATGTTAAGTGTATGGGACAGAGATCTGTCAGGCATGTTGTGATCCTTGTACTAGAAAGGTGGATGTCCATGACATATGTGTTTATTTGGGATCAGGATGTGTTAAGTGTAGCATGTCCAACACCTCTGGGTTGGACATGGCTTTATTCAGGGTAGACTGCATGCTACATAGTGCAGCTAGGCATTGGGAAGGGCAGTGTAGGCCATCTACACATGGGCAATAACCCTTAAAGGAAATATGTGATTTATTATGGGTCACATGGGTGTTGAGTATTTCTGAGCAATTATCTATATATTCCTGGATGGCACTCTGTCATGATTAGGTGTGCCACATACAACTACCTGTCTGGTGTGGTGAAGTAACTATCAAAGGAAAGAGTACTGTCCAGCTGCATCCCATACACACAGTTGCCATTATGTTAACCGTTGCCTAGGTGGTAGTTCATGGGTACAGGGTTTGTAAAATAGGGGATGACAATGCAATACTTAGCTGTCAGATTGTGGCCATACGTCACACACCACACATCTGACACACTAAGGCCCTTCTGTATGTTGAACGCAGAACACATTGAGTCAACTATTGCTCCTAGTTCATAGTCATTTGCAAACATCAACAGGCTGATGCTTTCTGTGTTAGTCTGTGTGGTATAGATAACAAAGAGGGGGAGTACCAGGAATGAACCCTGTATTACTGTGGCTGGCACTGGTTTGATGTGCGTGTATTAGTCCGACATCTTCTGTAATGTTGGTTCTGCCAGCGGTCCAGTTGCCACCCACTCCTGTGACATAGGAATACACACCTAGTTTACTGAGTGTAGCTGGAACACAGTATGGGTGATGGTGTCCTACGACCTGGCAAGGTCATGATATGCAGTGTAAAGCAACCCTACTGTCATCTACATCTGTACTGAGTACATCTACATCTGTACTGAGTACATCAAATACGTTGATCACGGTGCATGGCCTTACAGACCAGACTCAGCAGGGTAGTTGTGCACTATTTCCCATTATCAATGGTGTCTCCCCCTTTGTGGGGTGTGATAACTGTTGCTGTGCACCATTCAGTGTGTACACAGCCTGACATGGAGCTATGATTGAACATGATGTGTATGTGGATAGCTGATTGTTCTTACATTTGTGTAGGATACACCCTGGGATGTTTACAGGTCCCATGAAAGCTGTATGTATGGCTTTAGAGAGTGCAGCTTGTACCTGCATAGTCGTTATTACAGGGGCCCTGTAGTGTACATGGATATATTATTAAGTGTACCTGTTGGGGGGGACATGGGAGTGGGTTTAGGTTCTCCAAGACCCTATCTGGATGAACAGGTGCTATTTCTGTAGGCGCAGTACTTCCCATGCCATAGTGCTGTGCAGCACGGCAGGTCTTGTTGTTGCCATTACGATTAATGACACAGCTATAGAATGCTCTGTGCTTGGCCTCATAATATGTGGCTGATTAGTTTGACAGCAGCTTTGTGTGGTTTTATATGGTGTATCTGCATCTTACTGAGGCTGACCAGGGATCACCTACACTCATGTGTGTTCACTCTTGCAACAGTTACTACCTTCTGTGGTACAGTTTAAAGCATGGTACCACCAGTTTGCCTTCTTGTTTGTGTTTGGTTGAATTCTGGTTATGTTTCAATGGCACAATCACTGCACGTATGTGACTGCTTCAGTTTCATTTGTGTAGGATTCAGCATTTGCACATGCATTGTCCATCTGCATGGGTGCCATGACAGTCACCACTCTGCTCTTATGAAACATAACATTGGCATTGGAGATTGACTATGTGTAGCATACTGTTAGCCCTGTTTGTGTGACTACTGTGATCCAGGTCATTGGGGTCGATGGAATCCAACATGCATTGAGCGCAGGTGTTGGTACATGATGAGTCTTCCCAGTTCATAATGGAATAGTTGAGCGTAGCCATTATTATGGTTCTGTCTCAGACCTAATCTTCCCCATTACAGCACATTATGACAGTTGGGAAATCCGTGGCATGGTGGGTGATCTGTCACAAGGTGTAATTTGAATTCCACTTTGGCACAAAGATAGTTGCTCAGCATAATACATCTGAAGTTATGCAAGTGCAACTAGCGTGGGGGTGTACATATCCTTCAGGAATATGGACACACCTACAGCCTGTGTGTTCCAATAAAGGATAATGGGCAAGAGGTGAGGTATGTGTTATAACATGGTCATGCAGGTGTGCTCTCCGGAGCATTTAAACATGTCTCAGCCACTGCACATATTTGTTCTCCATGTTAGGGATTGACATATGCGTGTCCATATAGTGCTTCTGACATGTTTCATTGTGTAACGAGACCCAGAGTTTATTGCTTGTCTGTCCCTGTAACAGCAGTGGACCTTCACTTGAACTGTGCATGATAAAGGCACTATAGGGGAATCATGAGCCCTAGGCAGTATCCAGATTCCCAGGGGTGACAGGTGCAGGCCCTGTCTGGCAAAGCATCACGGTCTGTCAACCATGTTATCCCAGGCAGACAGATACTCGACACCCTTTGACTTGCACCACTACACTAGACAATTGTGGAATACAATCCTTTTGTCCCTGTAACTGCAATAACTGGCCAATAGCAGAATGCTACCCAGGCCTTGGGACATACCTGCATGGGCTACAAGACCTGACAGTTCCTACATGTGTTTCCATGCAGTCCAGGCTACTGCATCACAAGTCCTGCACAACAACATGAAAAATACCAGAGCCATGTGTATAGTTCAAAAGGTGGTCTGAGTGTATGGGTATGTGGCTTATCATGGCAGACAGGCAGCTGACAGTATGTATGCCCTTGTATAGGTTGGTGTGTAACATAGTGCTAGGGTTTGCATTCGCAAATGAGTACTGTTGGGCATGTTTCCAGCCCCGTGTTCTGAGGTGTGAGACAATTATGCAAATGATGTCATACAGTTTGTGTATTTTGGTGTCTGTCTCTTCCAGCTTGAGAGGTCACTTGTTTGGCCAGATACTTAGAAGTGTCTGTGAATGTCTTTGATTTCTGGTAGTGTGTGTGGGTGTCCTTACTGTGTTCTGGTAAGAGTATGTGTTGGCTGTGTTGATGAGATGCATGTGTTAACCTACACCTCATGACTGTCCAGTCCAGTCATGGCTGTAGACTGGGCTGCCTTCCAGCTTACCCCTGTAGCTGCATCCCAAACAATGTGTGGGGTGTGGTGTTAGGTGGGTTTGGTAGTGTACATGGCACAAAGATTACATTCCCCCAGGATGGCCATATACACAAAGCTGACATTAGTAAACACCAGTAGCTGACTAGTGGACATGCCTGTATGAGCATTCAGTACTATAAGTACCAAGTACTGTATTTAGTTTATGTATTGCTTATGAAGATGTTTTAGACAGCGATGCTCACATGTAAATATTTGTGTTATGGATGTGACAACACTGGCTATTACGGAAACATTGTAGCTACATTTAGCAGCAATTGTGTTATGGATGTGACAACACTGGCTATTACGGAATCATTGTAGCTACATTTAGCAGCAATCCTCCTCTGAGGAGCACATCACATCCTGTTAGTTAATTACAGATGATGCATGTGTCTACAGATCTGTTTCCGTCTCTGGGTATATACTCACGTATCCACCAGGACCATGAGCTCTGTTGGGCACAGACACCCACACTCCAAACAGAGTCATGTATCAATAGGCTCTGATGCCACTATCAACATGATCAGGATATAATCCGATAGTGTAAGCCATCTCCTATGAAGCGGCTATTACACATGGGCAGCTGTCTCCTACATCTTACACTCCTACTGCAGATGTTACACTGGAGTTAAAGATGATATGCAACCTGTTTCATTACCAGTAATGTGCACTACCTTACATACAGTCGGGCTACACAAGCCTGGTAGTTCAACCAGTGTGTCTCTGCTCTCAATATCCACTCTATGTAGATGTGCACATAGCCATTTCGCCCAGCCGTGTAACAAGGGTCACTACACATTTGCATAACATGTACACATGTGCAGCTCTTATTGCTTGCAAACAATACTAGAGAGGTCCAGCCCTGTAAAAAGGGTCACTACACATTTGCATAACAATGTACACATGCACAGCTGTTTTTGCTTGCAAACGATACTAGAGAGGTCCAGCCTTGTAACAAGGGTCACTACACATTTGCATAACATGTACACATGCCCAGCTCTTATTGCTTGCAAACGATACTAGAGAGGTCCAGCCCTGTAACAAGGGTCACTACACATTTGCATAACATGTACACATGCACAGCTCTTATTTCTTGCAAACAACACTAGAGAGGTGGATATTACATGTGTTATGTGCATGTATAGTTACCTGGCTCTTCTAGTTATCTTTGCTATCATGCTGCTAAACTGTCAGATGAATACAAATGATATGTATCCTGTTATTGAGTATTGTAATTGCCAACAGACATAACTACTGTTTGCATAACATAACAGAACTGCTATGTAGAACAGAATACAGATCTGCCTAAAATACTGTACATTACACAGTTATTGGCACAATATCCCACAGTGCACACCATATTTGCACGGTAAGCCCACCTTTAACATGTTCATCTTACTTATACACCCATACATATGTCGACTATTACAATATATTGAAATATACTATCCCCTGTTATAGCACATACTTGTTGGACCAGTCCTGACACTGACAGTGGCTGGAAACAAATTGGTGGGTTCCAAGTCCATATCATCTCTTGTGGTGTATGCAGAGTTTGCCTTGAGACCTACAGCAGTACACACATAGAATACTACCAGCATTACTACTGCTCAACAATACAACACTGCAAGATAGCTATTTCCACTATATGCATTGATTACACTGTAGTTCTTACAGAGCAGGTACTACATACACAGACATACTACATGTTATAGATACCTTCTTAGTAATTGGAGGTGTTATTGACTAGTATAATACTCGTTTTTGATTCATCTTTTAGTGTTTTGTACTGTCCTACAGGTAGATACAGATGGTTTGAATGTGTGACAAGGCAACCTTTTCTAGTTACAGATCAGTAACATGTGCTATCCTGATAACCAGTTGGTGTTCCTAAGTAGCTAATTACATGCACATCAGCTGCACTGCTGCTGCCTTAGCCAATACCATCGCTACAGTGGAGTATAATTGAGTACTCCACTTGGGCGTTGTCCCTTTGCCTTACTTGTGAGGAAGACAGTGTGGAAGTGTTGTTTGGAATCTATTGCAACAGCTGTATGGAGACGAACAGTAATATATTGTGTGTAATGCCTAGAGGATTTGGTCTAAATGTGAGTACTGCTGTTATATTTCTGAACATTGCTACTTGTGCAGGGTTTGTCTGTACCTGATACTTCTGCATATGTTTCAGTCTGGCCAGATTGTTTGACCAGCTCAAGGCTGCATAGCTATACATATAATGTTAGGGGGTTTACAGTGTGCTTACCAGACATATTTAATTTGGTGTTACTGTGTATCATACTGTGCTGATAATCAGTACTCAGTAACACTTCCTGGTGCACGAACCTTTTAACCCTCTGAAACGAGATTAGTTCATACAAACCCTGTTACATCAGCAGTCGTTCAATTGTATAACAGCAACTATTTCACATAGGGCTATGTTAGTGTGTCTGTGTCCAGGTATGTTAAGGATTCAGCAGATGTTGTACAGCAGTTGAACAATTGGTTATGGTATGACATTATGTATTGATGTAATCATTTTGGTTGTGGGGTAGATATTGGTGGGTGTACATAGCACATGCAGGTGTGTAGGAACCCCTTTTATAAAACGTCTATATGTGTGTGGGTGTTCTTTCCCTATGTGAACACCTATCCCTTAGTGGACTAATGCTATGGTAATTGCAGGTTGATTCATTAAGACACTGTTAAATGCTTCTTGTGTAGCATGCAGGTACTGTTAGTCCTTGAATCCTTTTGGCAATACATCGGAATGTAATAAAGTTTTGCAAAATGAAAGCTGTCTGTGTATTTCTGTCATGGATATTTGCAGTCATTGCAGTTATGTTGATGACTGTGTCCATAGAATATATTTGTAATAGTGTATTGGCATATACTCTTCATATGTTATGTTCATATTGTTTGTGGGGGGTGGAATGTGTTGATTGCTATGGTCTATGTTATACTCAGATATGAACACTTTGGATGCTGTCTACAGACATGTATGTATGTATATATATATATATATATATATATATATATATATATATATATATATGTATATAGATATATATATTATTGCATATGTTTATCTGTACTTCCATAGATGTGTAGATGTTTTTAACCTATCTATATATCTACATATATATGTAGACCTGTATATATCGACATGTCTCTCTCTCTCTCTCTCTCTACATATATATATATATATATATATATATATATATATAAAACTGAGTATACACCTTTACTTGGGTACATGGCGGGTTGTCCTATTTCAACACATTCCTCCCTTTTGTGTTTTAACCTGTCTGCATACACAACTGGGATAAGTACATCCCAGGTAGCTTAGTGTTAGGTTACTCTGAGGATGGAGTACATGGATGTGGGTTCTAATCCTGGAAGGTGTTATTATTTTACCTCTCAGAGTAGGCACTGGTAGGGAAAGTGTGAATAACACACACTTACATGGTTGTAAGCAGGTTTGCCCGTGGTCTGCTTGATGTTAAGCAAAGGTTAAACCTGTGAAGCACTTCTCCATTTACCGTGTTTCAGCACAGCTTACCATCGCGCAAACCCATGGAAACCCACTAACAACTGCTTAAGAGTGCTTTAATCCACCTGCATCCAACAACCCTTATTCTGGCCCTCAAAATAACTTAACAGCCCTTGCAGATCTTGAACCAGAACCATGAACACCACAGTCACTGACTTTACCACTAAGGCATCTGAGACATGTACAAATGTTATGGTGTTTAGAATATACATTTTACTACAGGCATTCCTCACTACTGAAAACAAATGTGACAGTCAGTTGGTGTACATATGTCTGATACATGTTAATGTTCATATGTTTGTTTAATTAGGTGTTGCAATGTGACATGACAGGGTGTATTATGAATCAGAAAGGTTCTTGTTTTGTGTCCTTTTTTATTGTCTCCATACTCCATGTATACCCCTCCAGTTCACTTATTGAACATCCGACCCAGGCCCTCCTTGATGCATGATTGCATTACCCATCATTCCCCCCCACCACAGTCTTCACATACACAACAACTACCCCTTCTATGCTGAATTAGGTTAATATTACTTGTTATAATACCAGAGCTGCATGTGTTTTGTGTATACTCCAATTCCTTTGGAGTGCTTCTGTGTCACAAAGTGTATTCATAGATGTTTATATATATAGCTATTGATGTAATTGTATTTTATATATACATATATATATATATATATATATATATATATATATATATATATATATATATATGTGTGTGTGTGTGTGTGTGTGTGTGCAGGCATCACTGACATCCTCAAAACCGAGGTGGAATCCTTCAAATACCCCGGGCCTGTGGAATATACGGCCCAGACTGCAGAATCCTTTATAAATGCATTCTATGAACACTTTCAGGAATGCATGGATCATGCAATCCCAAATAAAACCAAGACCCAATCCTCCAAAGGCAGACGTCCTGTCTGGTTGACCACAGCCATAAACAAACTATACAATAGAAGGAGGAAGCTACTAAATGATAGAGCAAAATCCCAAAAAGGGAAGGCATCTCTGATCAGTATTAGCAAAAAACTACGGGCACTCATAAAATCGTCTAAGGCCAGCTTCGAGAGAAAAATTGCACAGGACACTAAGGATAATCACAAGGCTTTCTTTAGTTATGTGAGGAACCTGGGTGGGAATTCCCAGATATGCTCAGAATTATGTGATCCTTGAAGGCGAATTGCCGAGGTACCAGATCGCTGTTATTAAAGTATACTGGTAAAGTGCTGGCTTTTGTGTATTTTTCTTTATCTTTTGCTGTGGTGTTTTTTTGATGCTCAGAATTAGTCCAAAATGACAAAAAATACACTGAACCCACAGACATTGCCAACATCCTAGCTGACAAGTTCAGCGCAAACTTCTCACCCCCCTCCCCACCAAAAGGGCAAATATCTATCCCAGCAGAGTGCTGCCCCCCCTGACATCTCAGATGCTCAGGTAAGAGCCGCCCTCTCCAAAGCAAAAAACACAGCATCAATGGGACCAGACGGTGCCCCGGGCTGCATCCTACATGAACTCCAAGAAGAGCTAAACCCAAACATAAAACTATTGTTCAATCTCAGCCTTACTACAGGATATGTACCCAAAGAGTGACGTACAGCAACAGTGGTCCCTCTCCACAAAGGTGGTGCCTCAACGGATCCTGGAAACTATCGCCCTATAAGTCTGACTAGCTTGGTCTGCAAAGCTATGGAAAGGATCATCATGGACCTCATAAATAAAGATATTGGGGACCTACAGACACTGGATCCTACCCAGTTTGGCTTTGTTAAGGGCAGATCCTGCCTCTTAAACCTGGTTGATTTCTTTGAAACAGTCACCAAGGCCATGGATGAGGGGAAGGTGGTCCACACAGCCTACCTGGACCTCACAAAAGCCTTCGATACAGTACCCCACTCGGGCATTATAGATAAGCTCACCAGCTTAAATATAAACCCCTATGTCACTAGATGGGTTGCAAACTGGCTCAAGGACAGAACCCACATGGTTAGAATTGCTGGAGCCATGTCAGACTCCAAACCAGTTACAAGTGGCATCCCACAAGGCTCAGTCCTGGGACCTCTCTTGTTCGGTATATATTTCTCGCAGGTACAGGCCAACATGGAAGGACTTTGGCTGACCAAGTTCGCAGATGACTGCAAACTGGGCACCATAATCGACTCTGCAGCCGACACAAGCATCCTCCAAAAGGGCCTCATAGAAACAGACAGCTGGTGCCAGAGCCATGGCCTCAAGGTAAACGCCAAAAAGTGTATAGTCATCCCCTTTGGCAAAAACAAAGTGCCCACAAATTACCACATAAGTGGTAATCCATTAAGTACAGAAGAAGTAATGAGGGACCTGGGGACCCAAGTTGATAGCAGCCTCTCATTTGACAATCACGTGGCCAAAGTGGTTAGAAAAACATTTTATATAGCCCACCTAATCATGAAGGGATTCACATCTAGATCAGGGGAGGTCATCGTGCCTCTTTACTCATCCCTCATCAGGCCCATAATTGAGTAAAATGCCCCTTTTGGGATGTACCTTACCAGACACCTGCAGCAACTGGAAAGACCCCAAAAGTACCTCACCAAGAGGATCAAAGGGCTCAAACAGATGCCATATGCTGCCCGGTTAAAGAAACTCCAGCTTTACTCAGTGGCATACCGCCTGTTCAGGGATCTGTGCCTGACGATAAAGCCATGTCCAACCGAATTAATGGACATGCTGCACCTCAGAAAATCCAAATCCCATCGAGCTATGCTCAAGAGACTTGAACCTCAGCACTGAAATAAATAGGACATGCTGGAGGGACAGATTCATAACCCAGAGGCTCCCTTCACTCTGGAATAAAATCCCAGTCCAGGTTAGGCAGAGTCCCTCATTGACTCTCTTCAAGAGGAATCTTGATGAGTGGATGGGAGATCGTAGGTTTAACCCGGGTATCACTTCTGTGTCACTGTTAGACAGAGGCACAGTATACTAACCTCGAAAAAGGGCATAGCAAAATTAATTTAAAATGGGTGGCAAAAGCCAAACACATTCTGGCTAGGCTTATAAATGCCCTAGGGCAGATAGCCTATTATGAACCTATGAACCTATGAACCTATTTCGTATTAATTTGTAACAGTAATACATATGTAGACTGGAATGTGTTGGTTCACAAACTACAGTACATTATAATGTACTGTACATATGAACACAAAGTGACTGTACCATTTGTGATCATTACAGTGAAATGCATATGGTATAAGGTGTAGTCTCAAGACTGTGAAGCATGTATACACCTCAGATGGCTTAGTGGTAAGTCCCATGACTATAGTGTGCATGGTCCAGGGTTCAATACCTGCGATGCTTTACAAATGCTTTTTACTCCAGAATAAGACGCATTTAAGCAGTTGTAAGCATGTTTAAAAGTGTTTGTGTGAAATTATAGCAGCAGTTAAACACAGTTAAACAAACTTTGTAACATATAACCTGTGCCCGCAAACATGGCCACATCTGCTAACTACTCAGGATATGTACGTCAGTGAAGTAACATCTCACTATGTGCTGACATAACATTACATTCTCTGTTGACTGTACTCTCCAGCACACATGGGTTTATATGGGTGTTTCGAATGATTATTATACAGACGACTACTACCTATATATGCAAGTTGTGGTTAAGGTATACTTATGAACATGATTAACATCCCTGCCTTTATCGGGATTGGAACCTTGAATGCACAGATACTATGCAGATGCTGTAACCATTACACTTTTGACATTAACCTTGCTTCCGCCTATTTCCTATTTAGATGATTTCTATGTGTAAGCTATGCTAAGCAAAGGGCGGAAGCCCCCAAACTCATACTCTTGAAATAACAACATATAACAAATGTACTGTGAGACAATACATTATATTCCTAACTACATTAGGCATAGCCCCTCACTGACACACTTTAAGGGAAACCTTGTTGTGTGAATGGGTAACAGAATATACACCCCTGGGATCATGTGTCCCAGAACCATACAGCCAGGGGGTGGGGGAGCCTGTCCAGTTTGATAGCTGCGAGACCTGTTGGGGGAATTGAATGGTGTTGAATTGTCACATTAACATGCCCTCTTTAGATCACTAAGTGCCCCTGTCACCCTCCACAACCCCAGTCTTCAACAGCTTCCAGCAACTCTGCCTGGAATTGCTTCATTGGCTATGCTTGACAGAGGCTCAGTTACTTCATCAGTGGTGCAGAGAAAGCCAACACACTGTAGCTATGCTTCTAATTGCCCTTGGGCAGATAGGTAGTAGGCTATCTGTGAACCTCTAAAGTGCAGGCCATCACAGCCATAATATGTGAATAAACAGACCTTCAGATCACAATATACAGTGAGAAATCACCATGTAGTCAGGAAACAGTTAAGTACAGCAAGAACATACAGAACACTGATACTTAGTCACTCCAAAAGCCTATCTTGGAAGCTAGAACACTTGTATAAGTTTAAGGCTTTTTATTGCTTACCAGTAGGTTACCTACAGGAGAGAAGAAAAACAAGCACAGATGGGGAACATGCATGCAGCAATACCATACCGGCCTATGTGTCAACCTTAGGCTTTGGAATACTGGCCAAGGCTATTGGCGCCCCCATGGTGTCTTATTTAGGAGAGTCTCAAAGGTGAATACAGCTCTGTAAATGGCACAATAGCAGATTCAATGAGGGTTACGCTACTCAACACCAGGGATTGTGATCACAACATGCATGCACTCACAGCACTCCTCAGGATGGACAATATCAACATCTGTGCAGTAACTGAGATCTGTCTTAAGGCTACTGAGAGCACACCAGCACTACCAGACTACAACCCATACCACACATTTCAGCCACAGAACATGGACTGACACAGACATGAAGGGTCTGTATCCATATTCATTAGGGATACTTACTCCTCCAGGTTAGTGGGGAAGCATGATACCTCTGAGATCATCCATGTGCAGCTAACATCAGCCACAACTGCAATGTAAACTGTGGCTTGCTACGGGTCACCCTCCATGACCCAGGACCACCACTCCACCTACCTGGATACAGTGGAGAACATGACAGTCCTAATGCACACCCCGGCATTGGTCGATGTCAACTACCATACCAATAACTGGGAAACTTACTCCAGTACTCACTTCCAGGCTCAGCGCTTCCTGGAATTTATCACCTCATATGCCCTGTATCAGGTGGTAACCTCCCTAATGAGGGGTGGACACTACTAGAAGTGGTCATCACCAACATGGACAACAGGTGCACCACAGCAGAGGTTAACCAGTCACTGGTTAGATCTGACCATGCACTATTCACGGTTTCCACACTCAAGCATCTCCCCCACCCATGGATACCACAGTGTATACCTTTCCTACAGCTAAATTTACACTACTGGTGACAGGGGTGGGAGGTTTCACAGGCCACATGCTAAGGAGAAACACTGCTCAAGATACAGACAGATTTACAAATGCAGTCTATAAGCACCTATATGGATGTATGGCTCATGCCATCACTGCTAAACCAAGACTCACTCCTCCTAGACAAGGACACCAGTCTGGTGGACCTCTGCAATAAACAGGCTATACTACAGAAGTAGGACAGTGTTCCAGACAAACAGCAAATCCCACAAAGGGAAGACATCTGTGACCACTATTAGTATGATACATAGGTCCCTCATGACATCATCCAAGGCTAACATCAGCAGGAGAATACGCAAGGATTCGTAAGATAACCACAAAGCCTTCTTTGGCTGTGTCAAGGATCTAAGTGGTGACACACAGATTTGCACTGTGCCGGTGAAATATAGCACAAAATATGCTGACCCTACCGATATCGCCAACATCCTTGCAAATACATTCAGTGCATACTTCACCCCCTAAAGAGCCCACAACACTATCCAAAAGGTACAGTATCCCACACATCAGAGACACACAGGTGGAAATGGCCCTCTCTAACAGCAGAACACAGTGTCAATGAAGACAGATGTTGTCCCAGACTGCATCTTGCAAACTGTACAAGACAACCTGACCCCCCACCTAATTAAGCTTTCCAACCTCAGTCTCTCCATAGGCTACATGCCCATACAATGGCACGTGGCAACAGTTATTCCACTCCATCAAGGTGGAGTCACAACTGATCATGGTAACTACCACCCTATACACCTAACTAGCCTGGTCTGCAATGGTATGGCTCGCATCCTCATGGCACTCATTAACAAAGACATTGGTAACTTCTGAACACGTGACCCAACCCAGGTCAGCTTGGTTGAGTGCAGTTCATGCCTACTGAACCTGTTTGATGTCTTACATACAGTTACTAAGGCATTAGATGATGGGGGAGGTGGTTCACACATACTACCTGGACCTCGCCAAGGCTTTTGACACCATGCCCCACTCAGGTATTATTGATAAACACACCAGCCTGTACATACCCCCATACATCACAGGTTGGGTTGCCAACGGGTTTACACACAGAACCCACATGGTACGACTAGCAGTCTCCAGGTCCAACTCTTGACCAGTCATGACTGGTGTCCAAAAGGACTCAGTCCTGGGAGCCCTAATGTTTGGCATATACGTCTCAGATGTACAGGCAAACGCAGGTGGACTATGGCAGACTATGTTTGGCCATGACTGCGAACTCTGAGCCATGATTGATAGTCCAGCTGACACAGATATCCCTCAAGGGGCCTCAAAGAGAACGTCACAGGGTGTCAACATCATGGCCTCCAGCCAAGTGCCACTAACTGCATGGTCATTCCATTGTGGAATATTAAGCACCCACATATTAACACATAAGTGGCAGCCACTTTAATTACAGATGAGGTAATGGGGTATCTGGGGACTAAGGTAGAGAGTGATCTCCCCTTTGGAAATCATATCTCCACAGTAGTTAGGACATCCTTCTATGTAGGCCATCTGATTATGAAAGGATTCCCATCTAAACATACTGGGGTTATAGTGCTCCTTTACTCATCACTCATCAGTCCCATCATAGGGTATAATAACCCATGTGGGATGTACCTCAGAAGACACTTTCAACAGCTGGGAGGTCCACCTGCCATATTTCTTGTTTTGTACTTTCCCTACCCAGTCATGGCAAAATGTGCCTTGTAGCTGATATACTGCAAATCAGTTTTGTTCTGCTTTGACACTTTACTGTTTTCTTTGAAGTACAGCCCCTCCCTTTTCCTGTTCTGCAGGTAGCTGCTTGCAGCCTTGTTAGCTGTTGTCAATGGCCCACTGTTGGCTCCTAGGTGTTAATTAGTCCTTTGTACTTCAATTTCACTGCTGCAACATTTCCTTATTTCTTTCCTATATCCTTCTTTTTTCAGCTGCAGTGCGCGCCGCGCATACCCATTCACCGGGTTAACGTTCACATGCATACTCGGTTAACTTGTGTACTCTCAGCTAAGCATATCTATGGCCAATTCAACACACCCCTATCCTGCAGCTTTGCCTAGCTGGGGCAAACTGGTTTAGCAATGCTTCAATGTGCTTACAGCAATGGCAACACGCCCCTCTCTTGATGTCATCTTTATCTCAAGGGCACACCTCAGTGTTATAACACTATGCTGTGAGGTGCATCCTTACACCAGCGGGGAATCTGCGATTCACTATTACTCCACTCATTTGCATGACATTGCCTACTAATTCCTAGCTACTGCCCATAACACTGTCACTGCCCCTTAGCAACCCTTGTGCCATAGTATGGTGTAGCATGCCTGCCATTGGCTATTATGGGGAAATCGTGATATGTGTTTCATTGTGGTTTTAGTCTATATTTTTATATATTCCTTGCGATCCTCTTTGTGCACCGCTGCCCTGTGCTTCCACATCGCGATAGTGTGACTATATATATTAAATGTTAATTTTATATTTTGTACATTTTTTTTATGGCAATGGCTATATATTTAGCCATTGGCATATATTAACGATATAATACATGTGTTTGGTTGGCTGTCATGGCTCCGATTTTATGTTTGCAAAAATGTAAACCGTTTTCTACGGTTTACATTTCTGCATGCTTACACTATGCCTGCACCACTTCCTGAATTGCTACATACCTTCATTTGCATGCTACACTACTGCACATGGAGTAATTAGCATACAGGGCCCGGGAGTTATGCGGGCGTAGCGTATGCAGGTAGTGCACGTGGAAACAGCTCGTACCTGAATTGCTCGGTGGCCAGATTTGGTGTTAGAATGCCAACATTACGCCTGCACCTGGTGCAAGCTTCATGAATCCCAGGGAATGTTAAAGAGAAATGTAAAAAAACAAGTTAAAGTGCTGAGTGAATGTATTAAACAACAATCATCACAAATCTTGAGTATAGAAGAGACAATGTCTGATTTTGATGGAATATTACGTGAAAATGAGAATAACACTGAATTTCTTCTGAAACAAAGCAAGAAAAAATAGAAGAGTTAGAGAACAGATCTGGAAGGAGTAACATCAGGATTTATGGGATTCCGGGAAAAAGAAGAGGGAGACAGTATGATTCAATTACTTAATACCTGTCTGTTTAAAACTTTGAATCTGGCTGAAGTTTTTTCCTTTGGCATCAAAAGGGCATATAGATCACTTTCCAAATCATTTTGACAAAAAAAAAATCTTCACCAAGGTCAGTGATAAGATTTTTCTCAAGTCAAGATAAGGATTTGGTCTTAAAAGCTGCACAGGATAATTATCCAGTTAAAATTAAAGAAAATATTATTAGATTTGACAATGACTATTCAACATTAGTGATGTCAAAGAGAAAATCCTGTGTGCCACTTGTTAAAAGCTTAAAGAAAAACAATATTAAAGCACAAATCTTGTTTCCAGCAAAAATAAGAATTCACCTTCTAGAGTGAAAGATTTTTAACACCTTGGAAGATGCAATGGACTTTCTACAGAAAAATAACATCCTAGAAAAAACAGAAGAAATTGACTGGAATCTATCAACTTATTTGCAGAGAAATGCAACAAGAGATGGGTGGTTAATAAAAGACAAAACAGTAAAAAACTGAAGGACAAATGAAAATCAATGTATTTCATGGTTATGAATTCTTATTAATTTAAAGAAGTGCTTGAATACTTATGAACAGGTGCTGAATATTACTTTTTACAATGTAAATAATTTATTTCCCTACTTCAAATGATTACTGGTTCCCTTTTTTAAATGTTAGAGTTTGATTCTTTTAGCTATATATGAAGTTACAGCCTCTTATTTTTATTTAAAGTTTAAAAAGTTAAACTATTCATTTTATAAAAAGTTAATCATTATTATAATGAAACTTATGTTAGATGGCACACTTTATGATATATTGGCATAGTTGAGTAATATACTATTAAATATAATACAACATGCAAAAGATGACACTAAAGAGTCATGTTAAGTTACATTCTGGGTTCTTAAAATGGTCCTGTAGCATAGTACTGATAGTATACTTGACATGCAATAGCATCCAGAAAAGACCTTGTTATAAACAATGTATAAAAAATATAGCTTTTTACATGTATAAAAGTTATTATTGGAATGATATTAAATAATTAGAGTAACATTTACACTTTTACAAGTTAAACCTGGATCACACATAACTGTCACTATTTTAATGCAACTTTATATGCTATGTCTCCTAAACATCTCATACAAGTAGTTCTTAATGAATCATTAAATATTATTTCTTTAAATGTAATAGCTTTTTGTGGTTAAAATACTTTGAAATATTGTTTGTTGTTTTTTTAGTGGTTTGGAGGAGTTTGAGGGGTTGATATGTAGTGTGGAGGTGTCTTGGATTGATTTGCAAGCACCTTTAGGTGAATTGTAACTAATGGACTGTTCATTTTCAAGCCCTTATCATGAAAATCAAATTGAAACAACTTAGAGTCATGAGCACTTTTGTGATGTTGCGGGAGTTCTAAAATTTCTAAGAACTAACCATGTGACTTCTTCATGATTAAAATCATAATATTTTGAATCATATGTTAAGATGTCAAAGAATACAAGTTAGATAATAAGCAAAAGACAGTGAATTGAATTCTGAACCATTGTCAGTTATTACACAGTTTTAAATGCTTGCTACTGATAGCTTACTTGACAAGCAAAAGCACCCAGGAAAGTTATGCTATGTTATACACAAAGTATAACAAATATAGGTTCATACATATAGAAAAGTTATTATTGGATTGTTATCAAATAATCCCAAATTCACACTTTTGCAAGTTAAACCTGTATCGCACATAATTGTCCTTCTTTTAATGCAAGTTTATATACTATGTCTCCTTTAAAAAATGACACTGCTTTATTTTAAACATCTCATACAAATAGTGTTACTGAATCATTAAATGTTATTTTTTTAAATACAAGAACTTTTCATTGGTTAACATACTTTGAAATGTTTTTGTTTTTTAGTGGTTTGGAAGGGTTTGAGGTTTTGATGTATAATGTAGAGGTGGCTTGGATTCACTCGTGAATATTTTTGTGTGAAATGTAGCTGATAAACTGTTCATTTGCAAGTCCTTGTCATAAGGACTAGCTTGGAGTAGCTTAATTAAGGTTATGAGCACTTCTGTAATGCTGCAGGAGTTTTAAAATTCTAAGAACTGTACATGATACTTCTTCCTGCATAAAAGTAACTAAACATATTATTTTGAATTATATGCTAAGATGTCAATGGATACAAGTTAGATAATAAGCAAAATATAGTGAACTGCATTCTAAACCACTGGCAGTTATTAAATAGTTTTGAATGCTTGCATTATACCAAAAGGATAGTTTATATACTAGCCTATAGAAATAGAGTTCTGATAAAAAATTTAGGATTGTGTTTCTCTGTTATTGTCTGTTTTTAATGATAACAAATTAAATATCTCAGAACTATTTATTATGGAAAGTTTGAATCTTAAAGGGAAAAATTTTTCAGATGTTTGTTCATATACTATTAGGCATAACATTTAAGGAAAAAAATAGGACTGATTCTAATAGAAGTACTAGATTAAAGAGTATCAAACATATAAAGGTAAATATAAATGTGCTATTAAATGATATTCTACATTAAGATTATAGCTAAAATATGAAACCTAGGAATATAGTAATAGTACAAGACATAGTATACAAACAGAAATAGAAAGAGGTGAACTTGGGCATTCTGAGGCAGTGTAGCAACTGCCTCATGTACACAGACAGCCCTCTCCTCTTACCTCCCAACACTCAGACTTGTGAGAGATGCACCTATATCTCCAAACTGAAAGCTATGCACTCTCCTGCCAAGACCGGAATAGCTGGTGAAGAGGAGAAGATCAACACCTGAACCACACCACATGGAACACATAACCCTCCAGAACACCCACCATCACAGCCCTCACATAAAAACACAAACCACACACCCACCTTTACAGAGGCTCTCCATAGAAATCTACCCAAACAGCAGATACCTCCAAGTCAGAAATGCACTCAACCACCACAACACAGCACAAACCACATGGCATATAGCTCACCTACACAGTGTGCCCCTCAACCTAAGTCCCTAAGGCAAAACAGCTTGCCCAATGCAATAATCATAGGTGATGCAATAGTGAGGCACACTGATATCCCACTCACTAGGTTGAATAAGCAGAAGGTAAAAGTCAGCTGTCTATCAGGTGCCAGAACCTGACACATAACACATGCACTCAGGTCACTCCACAACAAGTACAAGTATGACTCTGTCATTGTCCATGTGGGTGTGAATGACCTGAAATGCACCTCCCTGGACTACATGAAAAGAGACATGGTGGGGTTCCCAGATTATGGGGCCCAGGCAGGTGTGACCCTAGCCCTGAACAGCATCCTACCATCACCCAGAATGATACCACAGTACAAACAAAAAATGACTGACTTCAACAATTGGCTAAGTCTCTGGTGTAATTCTAAGGGGATCTAGTATCTGTCTGGTTGGGATGACATGATTGACAGACCTCAATGCTTTGCCAGAGACGGCCTGCATATGTCAGCCCTGGGTTTCTGGGTACTGGGTACTGGGTAAGGCTCTTGCCACCCCTATAGTGCCTTTTTAGACAGTGTTCCAAAGACCAAATTGCCACCATAACAGACATAATAAATGCAATCTGAGGGTCATGCTGCTCAATGCTAGAAGTCTAAATATCAAGATGCACTCACTCGAAGCACTCCTCAAAAGGGAGAACATCGACATTTGTGCTGTAACAGAGACCTGGTTTAAAGCAGCAGAAAGCACCCCTGCTCTACCAGGCTATAACTTATTCCACACCTTTCAGCCCCAGAACAGGGACCGAAGCTCCAAAGGTGGTGGTGTCTCCATATTCATAAATGATATGCACACCTCCAGACTAGTAGCCCAGCATAATGCATTAGAGATACTCCAGGTACAACTAACATTGGGTAAGACAGCGATTCAGGTAGTAGCCTGCTATAGGTCCCAAACCATGTCCCAAGACTCTCACTCCACATTCCTAAGCACCCTAGAAACTATTAAGATCCAACCTAACACTCTCATACTAGGTTCAACTACCCCTCCATCAGCTGGGAAAACTACTCATGCACCAGTGCACTGGCTCAACACTTCCTGGAATTCATCAATTCCAATGCCCTGGACCAGCTAATTCTAGAGGAAGAAACATCCTTGACCTGGTTATTACTAACATGGGCAACCATTGCGCTACACAAGTAGTCAGTTCCTCCCTGGTTAGATCCGACTACAAACTAATCGCCATGGAAATCCACATCTCACCCACATCCCTCGCAAAGGTATCGACCATGAAAAGCTTCTCCAAAGCTGATTTTGGACTCATAAAAACAGAGGTAGCTAACTTCACAGCACCCATGCCAATGGAAAATAGATGCACGACTGCCAAATCATACACCAATGCACTGTACGAACATGAACATAAATGCATCGAACTAGCCATACCCAACAGAACCAAGATGCTCTCCTCCTAAAAAGGGAAGCCAGTCTGGTGGTCCTCTGCCATTAATAAACTCTTCAACAAAAGAAAGAAACTGTTGTAGAAAAAGGTGAAGTCCCAAAACTGAAAAAACTCCCTTAATAGCCTCAACAAAAAGTTGAGATCCCTCATCAAAACCTCCAAAGCTAGCTATGAAGGCATAATTGTGGCAGACACTAAAAACAACCACAAAGCCTTCTATAGTTATATCAAGGATCTCCATGGCAATACCCAGATTTGCCCTGAGTTACTGCACAATGGCACCTCCTATACTGAGCCAACACATACTGCCAACATACTGGCCGACAGATTCAGTGCCAACTTTACCCCTCTCTGACCCCCCAAAAGACCAATCTCAATACCAGAAGAATGCCAGGCACCCAACATTACTGCAGCACAGGTTAAAGCTGCATTGTCTAAGGCCAAGGATACAGCTTCCTTGGGACCCAACAATATCCATGGCTGTGTTCTACATGAATTACAAAGTGAACTGGCACAATATCTGTGTGCTCTGTTCACTCACAGCCTCACCTCAGGCTTTGTCCCTACCGAATGGCACACTGCTACAGTCATCCCGCTCCATAAAGGAGGAGCGACTACATACCCTGGAAATTATTGCCCCATTAGCCTGACAAGTCTGATATGTAAGGCTATGGAGTGCATCATCATGGACTTAATTAACAAGGATATAGGGAATCCCCAAACTCTAGATCCCATGCAGTTTGGTTTTGTGAAAGGTAGATCATGCCTGCTCAACCTGGTTGACTTCTTTGAGTCAGTCACCAGAGCAGTGGACGAAGGTAAGGCAGTTCATACAGTGTACATCGATCTGGCCAAGGTCTTTGATACCATTCCTTACTCAGGAATTATTGATAAACTCAGCAAACTAGGCATCAACCCTATATTGTTAGGTGGGTTGCAAATTGGCTCACAGATAGAACCCATAGTGTGAAAGTAGTGGACTCCAAGTCAGACTGCTGACCAGTCATGAGTGGAATCTCACAGGGATCCATCCTGGGACCTCTCCTGTTTGGAATCTACTTCTCATAAGTCCAGATCAACACGGAGGGACTCTGGCTGATCAAATTCACAGACAACTGCATGCTGGGAGCCATTATTAGCTCCCAAGTGATGCAGGCATCCTACAGAAAGGCCTCACTGAGACCAATGACTGGTGTTAAAACCATTGCCTTAAGCTTAATGCCAAAAAATGTGTTGTCATCCCCTTTGGGAAAAACTCATTTCCCACTAATTACCACATCGATGGTAGCCCACTGAACACTGAAGGCGTTATAAGAGATCTGGGAACACAGGTTGACAGTAACCTCTCATTCGACCACCACATTGCCACTGTGGTCAGAAAGTCCTTCTACGTGGCACATCTCATTACCAAGGGTTTTGGATCCAGGAAGAAAGAGGTCATCATTTCTCTACTCTTCCTTCATTAGATCAGTCATAGAGCATAATATCCCATTTGGCATGTACCTCACTAGACACCTGCAACAGTTGAAGAGGCCACAAAAGTACCTCATGAAGAGGGTTCTAGGCCTTAAACACATGTCCTACATGGACAGACTCAAAAAGCTCCAGCTATTCTCTGTCTCATATCTTCTACTAAGAGTCAATCTCTGCTTGACTTACAAAGCCATGTCTGACCCAACTCTGTTAGAAATGCTACATCTAAAGAAATCCAAATCCCTCCACACCACACACTCCAGAGACCTCAACCTTATTACCACAATCAACATAACATGCTGGAGTGACAGGTTCATAACCCAGAGACTACCCATACTCTGGAATAGACTTCCCATACATGTCAAGCAGAGCACCTCACTAGCCCTCTTCAAGTGAAATCATGATGAGTGGATGAGTAATAGAAAGTTCACCCCAGTGGTCACTCCAGTAGCTCTACAAGATACAGGCACTGGGCACTAATGATGGGTGGCACAATGCCAGGGCACTTCTATGGGCTAGGCTTGTAAAGGCCCCAGGGCCATTAGCCTAGTACACATCTATGAACCTATGAACCTATGTATATTGTTAAAGAATATAAATATGTCTATAAGAGTGAAGGTTGGCATAGTGGTTAAGTTGCTCATGTTATAGGCACAAGGTGCAGGGTTTTATTCTCACATGGGGTAATTGGCTGGGTTTAGAATAGCCCACAAGGGCAGCTAGCCTGCTACTAATTTATGAACTTATGATGCTATGAGCAGCTTCACATATAAAAACCTGACCTATAAATTAATTAATATGAAAATAACAACTGACTTCCTTACTATAGTAGACCAGTGATATAATATGAGGTGCAGAAAAAGATGATTGCACTTTGATTGGCTGTGTGGTTGTATATATGCTTGTGCTATGGTAGAACAATTTTATTAAACAGTGAAGAAGAGTCTTTTACTCTAAAGCTTTGTTCTGCTATTTATGCTGTTTATGTCCTGAGCTACTAAACTATTTATTGAATGGTGGATTTGGACTGTTTTTCCTGAAAAAAGATGATTGTAGAGATATTCAGTTTAGTCAACTTTTAATAAAGATTCTAAACACTTTCCTTATTCATAATAACTCAGTGATGGGCTTAATAAAATGATGTATACTAAAAATATGAAACACATTAATATGAATCAGAAGCATAAGCTAAGCGTTGTTAGTCTAATGGAGAGTTTGAGAGGTAGTTTGTTCGTATTTTTCTACAAACTAGGAATACATTATTCCATAGTAGAATGTTTTTGAGTTATATCATTAGATGATTTTTTATTTGTTTCAAAAATGTTGTCCATAGCTGAAGATTTTATATTGTTATATATTATTGCCTTTACTTTTTGCATTAGCTATATAACCCTTAGCTAATAGTATTAGATCCAATAAGAACATTAATGTCATCAAAATAACAGAAGATTTCAAACCAAAGATTCAACTCTTTGCTGATGATAGGAAATATAGAGAATTCATTAGAACATATAATTAATTCTATGAGTCAGTTTGAAGAAATCCTGAGCTTAAGATTTAATCACAATAAAATAAATGCATTATTAATTAATACAAATTAAAAAAGCATAAAAATATTCTAACATCAGTTGGAATACAAATCAAATAAAATACCATAACCATTATGTCTATTAGTAAAGAAATGATATAAACTTTCAACAGGTTGTTGATAAAATTTTACGTTTAGTCACACATTACAACAAATTATTCTTTGCCATGGAAGAATGATTAATGCTTATTAAGATAGTAATTCTCCCTTGAATATTGTTTGTCTTGCAATCTTTAGTACTATTTCCTCAAAAAAATTGATGAAGAAGATAAATAATATTGTATTTACATTTTTTGGCATCGTAATAATCCAAGAGTTTCCTTTCACTGGAACAGAAAAGGTTGGGTTAATGGTGGAATAAGATTGGCTGATATTCAATTGTATGCTACTTCAACAATTGTCAAAATTCTAGCATTGTTGATAAATTCATCTTGTGATTCAAAATGGAAACAAATACATCAAGAAGTATTATTAGTAAATAATAAACATATTACAATTAGTCATAAACAAATAGTCCCTAATAGTTTTATCTGGTTATTAAAAGATATTTGCGTAAATGGAATTATAACATCTTCTCAAATTCCCTATTTAAGTAACATCATTTCCTCTTTCCAAAAGTTCACATATTCTAACCATTGCATTAAAGACTTAATATTTTCTATGTTTCCAGTTCCATATACAAATGAATGCTTAGAAACTCATAACTTCAACAAAATGTTAGTATTGAAACAACAAAGTAACTTAATTTACTTGCATCGATTCTTAAATGATAGTGATATATAGACTGTTGAAAATTTAAGGACCAAATACAATCAAAATTCTGAGAACTGTTTAATTTTACAAATATTTAGAGACTCTGTGAACACAGATATTAATAAGATATTTAACCTATATAAGAAATCATTCCTCAAACTATTGACATACTTAGTAAATATCAATAATAATGATGCAATGAAAAATAAATCATATTTGTCACAAATTTACAAAATTCTTAAGTTAGATTTCACATATTTAGACAATTTGTTTTGGAACTACTCCTCAAAAATTAGTGATGAAGACTTTTTTGAAGAATACAAGAAAATAATATTTAAAATCTAGAGATAAAACTACATCTTCATTATACTGGACAATTGTCACTTGGAACCTCTTATTCAAAGCTTTTGTCACTACTAACAAAATTACAATGTATAAATCAAAAATAATTAAACGCTAGAGATGTGATTCTGAAATAATATCTGATTGGACACATATGGTATATGAATGTGATGTCATCTCCCCTTCTTGGAAAGAAATTAATAACTTCATTCAAGCTCTATGGTCAGATAGATGTAATATTTCTAAATATTTAGTTGTATTTAAAGCTCCAATTCCTGAGATAATTCCAAAAACCCAAGTGCCTCTTCTTTGGTCTATTCTTGCTGTAGCCAGAAAAGTAATTACTAAAAATTGCAAAAGAAAGTTATCCCCTCTCGTGTTGAATTTATTAGTATTGCAAAAATTGTTTAGAGTAGTGAATTGCATTCTACAAAGATGAGAACTTCTAATATTACACATTCATGTAAATCTTGGCTTAAATTTAAAGATTTGCTTGAAAATATTCATTGTTGTTGATATGTATAACTTTGATGTATTTATCAGCTGTGGACTTATGTAGATATTTATGTGTTTGTTTTATAATTGATTTATTTACTGTTTTATAACCAAATAAAAAGAAAATAAAAAAAGAATATATGCACTTGACAGACTGTGGAAATTTTTCTTATAGTTATATTAAATCCTGCACCATTGAAGATGGGAATACACAGTGGAGAATATATTTAATTATTAGCACAATCTGTTCATGAATCAAACCATTTGACTAAGGTGCTAAGTCATACAAATGATAATGAGTTGAGAACATTGATGCTTTGTGTAAACAAATGGAGGAACACTTCAGCAGTTTACACAAATATTTATAGAGCATTATCTTCCACAGCAGTACTTAGCATGAAGCTGGTCATTTAAATATCATTAGCACAAATGCTTTGACTTATAAATGTAATAGATGCCTGACGAGTTTAGGAAAGACATGTAAAGCATACTCCATTTTTTATGAAAAAGTTCTGTACTATAATACCTTGCTATATTCTGCATTTTGAAAGAATGCTTTCTGATTGTATATCAGAAATTGTGCTGGCTCTGTTTTCCACATATATAACAGCTGCTTTATTGATTGGTGTTTTTTTTGTGGTTTACATCTATTATATTTGACTTTTTTTATTTTTGCATGTGCTTTACATTTGGTTTATGGATTACTTTTCTACAGCTTTAATACGCTGTTACCTCTACATGAATTTACTGTTCAGTTCCTTACAAATTATTCATATTAACAATAATTTTTGTATGTTGCTGGGCACTTTCAGCGATATACTGAACAGAACACTATCAAATGATTTAGTTTAAAAACTAACCATACAGGGCTGTAATTGATGGTATTGTGTTTGTGTGTGTATAAGCATGTGTGCATGGGGTGTAGATTATCTCAACTGTCTGTAATTGATGGTCATATCTGTGTGGGGGGTAGAGATACTCTCAAGTGTCTAATTTTGCAGAATGACTCTGTTTTGCATTATATTATGTTTGTTTCTTGTAAATTTTGTGTTTTTTTTCTATCAAATCAGTAAAGAACGCAGTTGGAAATAATGATGACAGACATCTGAGTTTCAGACTTAATAGCTTTCAAAATCAGCATTTTAATGCAAAAAAGAAGTTATGTACCTACCATAATGTTCCATGTTAGTTGTCTCATCTCGCCTTCTTTCTTGCTGGTTCGGTTCGGAGCCGATCATTGGCTCTGACTCAGCCATCTTCTAAAGCTCGAGAGCTACAAACTGGCCCGAGGCCTTCCCATATCCCATGATACCTGGCGCTAGATACCCAGATCTCGTTTGGTAAGACTAACAGCAGACAAAATAATGAAGGAATCCTATCCTTATCATGCATAAGCCCAACTGTAAAGACCACTAGGTAGAGTGGGATAGCCAGGGAAGGCTCAGCCTGAGCAATATTATAGAGAAAACTCTTCTCAGTCTAGTAGGATAGGGGGATGGAGGGGGGACGCAAGAAAGAAGGTGAGAGGAGACAACTAACATGGAACGATATGGTAGGTATATTACTTCTTTATGTTAAGTTGTCTATCTCGCCTTCATTCTTGCTGATTGGGACAGCATCCCTAGCACCTAATATCCTTGGTGGCTCAATGGAACAGACTCTTCAGAACAGTAGAACCAAAATCAGCTCTGCTCCTGGAAATCACGGCCAATTTATAATGCGAGATGAAAGTATGAGGGCTTGCCCACGTAGCTGCTGCACAAATAGATTCCATGGGCAACCTAGCCTGAAAAGCAGCGGAAGTGGCTAATGCTCTGGTGGAGTGCCCTTTTGGTTTAACAGGCAATTGTTTATTCCTCAGTTGATAGATAAAAGTAATGATAGAAGTCAGCCACCTGAATAAAGTTACTTTTGATACTGGTATACCTTGTTTGCCCTCTGCATAAGAGAGGAAAAGCTGATCCGATTTTCTGAAGGCCTTAGTCCTGTGCAAATAAAAACACAGTTGTCTGTGAACATCTAACTGATGTAACTTATATTCTGCCCTGTTGGAATGGTTGAGAAAAAACACAGGAAGGTCAATGGACTGATTCAAGTTGTTCTCAGAAAAGACCTTAGGAAGGAAGGATGGATTAGTCCTAAGAGCAACCCTGTCTTTGTGGAACACTAGGTAGGGGGGACGTGTACAAAGAGCCTGCAGCTCGGAAACTCATCTGGCTGAAGTGATTGCTACCAGAAAAAGTGTTTTCCATGATAAAACCTTCAACGAACAGGAAGCTGCTGGTTCAAAAGGGGGCAAAATTAGAGAGGCTAGAACCAAATTCAGATCCCACGAGGGTGGAGGATCTCTAACCGGGGGCCTGAGCAGAGTGGTTCCTTTGAGGAAGGCCTTACAAAGCTTATGAGACATTATACTATTTTCTGAAAGGCCAATGTGAAAATTCGAGATTGTGGCTAACTGCACTCTAATTGTAGCCGAAGCGGAGCCAGCATGAAAAAGCTCTGTGAGGAATTCCAAGATGTGGTGAACAGGGGTTGAAAAAGGATCTATATTCTTAGCCTCTGCCCAGGAAGAAAAATGTTTCCACTTACTAGCGTAAGTTTTTCTAGTGGTAGACTTGTGCGATGATAAAATGATTTCACGCACTGATTGGAAGATATCCAGAAGCCTGGCTAGGGTTGGGAGTGGAGAAACCAAGCTGTGAGCTTGAGAGATTGTAGGGAGTGATGCAGCCCGCCCGATTGATGGATCAGAAGGTCTGTAATTGGATCCAGAGTCCAAGGCTGCTCAATAAGGTAATGATGCAGGAATGGAAACCATATTTGTCAAGGCCAGTATGGGGCAATGAGGATCATTTTGCAACCCAATACGGTAGCTTTCTGTATCAGCTTGGGAATTAGAGGAAATAGCGGAAATGCATATAGAAGTCCCTGAGGCCAATTGTGGACTATGAGAATTATGACACTATATGTGGACTATGACACTGCCAGAGTCTGAGTGCTTCTCGACATAGGGGGTAGGACCTGGTTCCGCCCTGCTTGTTGATGTACTATACAACTGACATATTGTCTGTTTGAATTGCAACTGTCCCGGTAGGAAGAGAGTCCTGAAGAGCTTGCAACGCTAAAAGCACGGCTCTCATCTCCAAGACGTTTATGTGCAGATGATACTCCTGAGGTTGCCAAGTGCCTTGGACTGTTCTGCCCTGATAATGCCCCCCCACCTGATCAGGGAGGCGTCCATGGTTACCATAGCAACTGGAGGGGGCAGTACAAATGGTCTGCCCAGGGGTACTGATGGGGAGACCATCCACCACGCAAGGTGCTTTTTGCATGCTTCTGTAATGATAATCATGTGTGACATGGGAAGCTGCTGAAAGGACTATTGGGTGAAAAGGAGCCATTGGAGAATCGTCATGTGGAAACGGGCCAGAGGGACAAGTATGATTGCCACTGCCATGAGACCCAGGGTTTGAAGTATGAACCTGGCTTGAATTCTCTTGCAACCTAACAAGACCTGGACATGCTGCTGAATGACTAACACCCTGTCTGGTGGAAGGCTGGCTGACCTGTCTTTTGTATTTAAGTTTGCACCTATAAAGGTGATAGACTGACAAGGTGACAAAGCAGATATTTCGAAATTTATAGTGATACCTAGTCTGAAACACGTCTGTATGGTATAGTCTCTGGCTTGCAGAAGATGATGCCTGGTGGTAGCAGTGAGGAGCCAGTCATCTAGATACAGAAACACCTGGAATCCTTGCCATCTCAGATGAGCAGTAACTACTGCCATACATTTGGTGAACACCCTGGGGGCTGTGGTGAGAACAAAGGGCAGAGCTCTGAACTGATAATGGCTGGCTCCCAGCCAGAAGTGCAGGAATCTTCTGGAGCGCCTGTCCATTTTGATGTGGTAGTACGCATCCTGAAGATCTATGGAGCACATCCAATTGTCCTGACCCAGGAAGGGTAAAATGGACTGTAGAGTGACCATCCGAAATTTGGTTCTTTGTACAGACCTATTTAGTCTGCTGAGATCCAAAATGGGTCTCCAGTCCCCTGCATTTTTTGGTACCAAAAAGAACCTTCAGTAAATTCCGGATCCTTGCTGGTCTTCTGGGACTTGCTGGATGGCCCTTTTTCTTAGCAGTTTTGCAACTTTCAGAACTGCTTGACCCCTTAGATTGGGTGGAACATCTGGAAGGGACTTGTTCGGCAAGAATGGTGTGCGAACGAAGGGAATTTTGTAACCTCCAGATATAACAGACTGTACCCATTTGTCTTGTGTTATGTCTTGCCAGGCTCTTGGGTACAGCAATAATCTTCCCCTGACTGCCTCCAGAGGTGAACAGCCGGGCAACCCTTCAGGGATGCTGGAAGGGCTTGTCAGAGAAAGATTCTCTGCTGCTCTGATTTTGCGGGCCCCCTCTGCCATAAGGGCAGCATCTGTTATTGTTCCCTCCTCTGCCCCTGGAATGAAACTCATCACGTGTGTCAGGCAGGGCTCCCTGGGATTTCCTGAACCACATCTTTCCACTCTTCTGACCCTTGGGATATGGTCTGGAAGGAGTGGAAAAACAGACCCCTACAGCAGAGAGAGTCTTGCCTTCCTGTTCACACCTGGTAAGGGTGTCCTTCACCTGAGATCCAAAGAGAGAGGAACCATCAAAGGGGGTGTTGGTGAAAGATGCTCTGAAAGGTTCCGCAAAGTTACAAAGCCACATCCAAGCATGTCTCCTCAGAGCGACACCTGTGCCTGCGGCTCTACTCGCCCTGTTGGCTGCATAAGAAATGAGCCTCATTGAGGAGTTGACCACTGAATTAAGAGTCGCCAGCTGGGAGGCAACCTTGGCCTGGGCCCCCTCAGCTGATGGATCTTGAAGGGTATCTCCAAGCTCTTTAAGGAGATCCCTCTGTAGATGGGTAAAGTGGCACAAGTAATTCAGAGACTTCATGGTAAAAGTCACTGAAGAAAACATCTGCTTCCCATATCTGTCCATCATCCTAGACTCCTTGTTAGGGGGATGAACAGATGAAGAAGTTTCAGCCAACTCCTTCTTCGTGGCCGCCGCTACCACCATGGCATCAACGGGGACACCTTTTGTCAAAAATTGCTTGTCCTGTGGTGCAGTAATGAATTTTGCTGGTCTTATTGGGGTCGGTTCCACTGTGTCTGGAGCTGACCATGCCTTCCAAGCCACCGCAGACATCAGTGGGTCAAAAGGTGGAGACACCCAGGAGATGGAAGGTCGGGATCCAAACGCATCCAGGAATACCGACTCATCCTCGAAAGGGCTTAGAGCAGTCCAGTTCCCCCTCTGTCTAAGCATCTCAAGGATGTCTGAGAAGGAAACATCTTCAGAGGGGGACCTCAGGGATCTTTCCAAATCCTCTAAGTCGGTATCTGATGTGACAGACTCAGAGGAGTCAACATGCTTCCTCTTGCATTTCCTCTTACGAGGTGGCTCCTCTGAATGATCAGGGGAGGCCTCAGAAGAGGAAGATACACCCAAAGGGGTGTCCTGGGGTGCTGGATCCCCACGCTTGGGGTCTGGAAGAGAGGCAGAGGCTGACCCAGGCACCATAGGGAGAGGAGCCGAGGGGGTCGATCGTGGCACTGGCTCAGGAGCCAGAAGACTCCTCATCACCTCGAAGGCATCCTGGTTGGAATGGAGAGAGGGATCCGGTTCAGAAGAAATCAGAATCCCCCTCCGCACCAAGGGGGAAGTCTCCGAGGCCAATGTGGGAGCCGAACTCACCCAAGCCGAGGCTCCGAGGGGGATAGCAGGGTCGGACAAGGGTCCGATGCCACTCGCCTCCTCAGAGCCGACAAGGGAGTCCCGGCGCCCAGATCCCTCCAAGGATGGAACCGTGGAAGTGATTGGAGCCGATGACAGAACCAAAGGAGCAGGTATCAGAGCCGATGGTTCCACGACTCGAACCCCCACGAACTCCGGCTCTGAGCTCAAAGGGTGAATCGGAGGAGGAATATCTGCAGACGTGGATGGAGCTGATCCCTGGTGAGGGGTCCTGGACAACATTTTAGCCAGGGCCTGCGATTTTAGCAGTCTGCTGACCACTCTTTCCACGTCACGGTCCAAAAGTCTTGAGGACCGAGAAGAGTGGGATGAGCAATGACTATGCTCTGATTGGAGCAGAGGCGATCTCGGAGCCAAGCGAATCGACTCCAGAGAGGGAGACCTGGACCTTTTTCGACTCTCATAAAGCTCCGAAGAGCATATCGGAGCCAACTGGGAGGGAGGAGCATCGGTTCCAGCCGGAGCCGAAATGGAAGGTACAGATTCACCCATCGACAGCTCCGAACTGGGAGCTAACAGTTTAGGTGCCTTAGAAGATTTCACAGGCTGAGCCTTAGCCAGTGAATCTTGAGGTTTAAGTAAACCTCTAAGGATCAATTTATTTTTGCACTCCTGCAGGACTCCTGGATTGAAAGCATGGCAAATGGAGCAAGAGTCCTGCAGGTGCACGGCGCCCAGACAATAAACACAAGAAGTGTGACCATCTGTCAGAGACATCTTCTGACAGCATGAGTCACACTTCTTGAATCCAGACGGCTTAGGATCCTTGGACATATTGACAGGCAAGCCCAAAGGAAAAACACACTCACACAAAGGTTAAGTTACTAACACAACAACAATACACTACAAGCTACCAGAACCGACAGTACACCAACAACTGTAATAAGTATAGCCAAACTAACTAACTAACAGTGATAATAAGAAAAGTTTTTTTTTTTTTTTAAGGAAATAGATAGATAAGAAAAAGGTTATCCTCTAACTCAAACGGACACCTAGAGATAAGTTTATCCTCTAACTTAGACGTGTCCAACCTGCAGCCCGTGGGCCGCATGCGGCCCTCAGAGCTCTTCCATGCGGCCCTCTATCTCTAACTCCAACATCGATGCACGCATGCCCCAAAACACTTTTTTGTCGAGTTTCTCATGCCCGTGACCTGTAACTCTAACATCGGTGTGCAGATGCACCAAAGCATCCTTCTGGTTTTGATTTTTTTTGTGCCAAAGAAGGGTCTGTGTGTTTGTGCCATTATTTTGTGCCAAAGAATCAGTATGTGTGTGTTCTTGCTGAAGAGGGGCTCATGTATGGATTTGCCGCCATTGCCTTTGAAAGAGACAGCACTTAACCTGTGTTAATAGGTAAGTATGGAGTGAGTGAGTGAGTGCATGCATGAAAGCAGAATGTTTGTGTGTGAAAGTAGAAGAGTGAGTGTGTGTGTGTTTGTGTGCATGACAGAGAGACAGAGAGAGACACATGCACAAAGAGGCTAACGATGATCAGTCTACCTACTGAACACAAACAAGTTAGCTCACAAATATATCCTACATTAAAAGTGCACTTTCATTAAACTGCAGCTTTCTTGACAGGGAGAGTGTTGTATTGAATATGAAATCATACCTCTCAACTGTATGGATTTTCTAAGAATGTCTGGATTTTTGCCTCATCTTCCAGTTTGTGTCTTTTGCTTAGGAAATAAAAGTAGTCATCCAAGGTAATGCAGTTCCAGGGAGTAAGAATGAGACAGCAGCCTAGGGTTAGTGGGTCAGTAGTGGATTGACTAATGTGGGACTGTAGCATATAAAGTTTTTTTTTTTTTGACAAACAAAAAAGCACCCAGCACTATTTTATCATTGAGGGGTTCTAAGCAGTGGTAGATTGGATAACAGTAAGCATATCTTTGGTGGATCATCAATACTGGCAAATCAGGTGGGCACAATGTAATTTTTTTAAATATTGTGGGTTTTTTTGTGTATGTGTGTGTTTGTGTTGGGAGTGCTGCAACAGTAGATGATTATTAAAGAAAGAGACTTGCAGACTGTGGAGAATAGGTTTCTTTGTTTCAAAACCTGATACTTGGGTACTAGGCATGCCAAAAGTAGATTTCTTAAGACATAGCTTCTTGCCACTTACAGTGGATAGATATTTACATTTAATGGACAATGTTAGTAGTATGAGTGTGGTCCTGTAGGTATCTGGAGGATGCCAAGTCTACCACTGCCAATGCCTTGTAAAGTGACCTGGAAATGGATATTGGGATGTTACTGAAAAAATACAGCAAGTGGGCTTTGAAATATAGTTTAATTAAACAAAGTGCACTTGCAATTTACAGGCTATAATTTAATTTATTTCAGGTAGTCCAGATCCTGGTAGATTGTATACCATTAGACTTAATTAGGGAGAGCTTTCATTCTGGGGAAATAAGCAGCCCTAGTTTCAGTGAAAGCTCTGTGGTTGTTTGCAGGTAGGAAGTTGCAGGATGAGGATGCAATGTGTTTTATTATTTTTAATGCATTTGTCATTTCAAAGCATGGTTTTCTTTGTCACAAAAGAAGGCAGGATTGAATGAGCCATATAATGCTTAACTGACAATGATAGGATAGAAACATTATATGTGATGTATAATGTTTGCAGCTGCAGGTGTTTCCATGGTGTCTGTGATGCATAACTATTTTTGGGCCTGTGTCACACACTTATTTTTCGCTTTGTCCAGATTTCTTGCTCTAAGGTTGAGAGGTATGGTTCCATGCTAAATTAGAAGGTTGTATTTACCTTGGAAGATTTTTTTAGCATAATTATGAGAAACAGAGCTTTTTTAATATCTCTGCTTATTTCCAATATAAACTGCCATGTAACCTTGCAAATAACTTTCTTATTAAGCTACTTTAATTCTTTAGGAATTGACAGGTATGCTTCATTGATTCGGACGCAAGCATAGAGTGCTAATGTGACTGATTTATTGCAGCAGTCTGTGGTTTACTTATCACAATAACCTTTCTGTGTTTCTGGGTGTGGGATTAATTTAACAGTTTTAAAGATGTTTTCCAAAAATAAATAAATACACAATAAATAAAAAAATAATCCTCTCTGCACTTTGAGCTATTGACAAAGTCTGGGAATTTGTTTTTTTCAAAAGCGAAGGTCAGCATTACAGCTCAGTAAACTGTCAGTCTGTGAATAATGTCTGCACAAATTAAAATGTCTGAATGTCAAATGGCTTTATATTGGATGGAAGTTATATGTTTACTCTAGTATGTAGTATGGTCTTAGAGAGTTTATGGATTTCTTATTGATTTACTTTTTGCTGAGCAGTTGTTTGTTGATTTATTGATGGTCCTTTTGGTGGTGGGAAATTGCATGGATGAATCCATCTTTTTTCAGATATTTTGACTTCCAGACAATTTCATTCAGTGAGTCTGTGCCATGTGATTACTGAGGTTGCCTATTTTACAAGTAGGGGCTCCTTTTGCGTGTGTAAGAGAGAGAAATTTAATATGTATACTGAATATATTTTTGCAAATGGAATTCTTAGTTAAATAGGCCCCTCTTGGGCATGTAGACTTGAGTAACCAATATTAGATCTTAACCATCCAGATAGGAAAGTTTAGTATGTGTATTTTCCATCTGGTTTGATGAAGGCTATGCTACTTACTCAAGGAGTACATTTATGGCTATCCATCCAGTTGTCGTGTTGCTGAACTACATTGTTTGATAATGAGAGGAGCTTTTTAGAGAAGTTGAAGGATTTTGTGTCAAGAACCTGTCCATACAAAGTGGCTTGTTTATGTTGCAGTGAAGACTGTGATCTTTGTAGTGAGCATTTTAAATATAACCAGTATTTCTGAGGTGGAGAAAGTCCATTAAGGCAAGATCTTTCTTAGCCTGGAAAGCAAGCCAGTGATGAAATTTATAGGGGCCAGTGAGAGACAGAGGAAAGCAAGAAGCTTTTTAGTCTGTTTGGATAACTAAGTGAACGCAGTCCTTTGACCTTTTTTATCAGAAATGGTTGTAGTCTTTCATTTGGCATGGTATTTTGTTGAGGCACATGCCAAAAGAGGCGTTGCACTCAATAATTCCTCTTGTAAAGGAAGAATACAGGGATGTTATGACCTCCTTGTCCCTGGATGATACCCTTACTAATGAGGTGGGCCATGTAAAAAGCTTTCCTTACAACGGAGACAACATGGTGGTCAAAAGTCAGGTTTCTATCAATCTGGGTGCCCAAGCACCTCATGACTGATTGCGTCCTTACAATATTGTTATTAATGTGATAATTTGTGGGGACATTACTCTCCTCAAAGGGAATGATGATGCATTTTTTGGCATATAGCTTGAGGCTATGTTTCTGGCACCAGTTATTTGTTTGGGTGAGACCCTCTTGTAGCTTATTCAGAATTGTTTTATTAAGTCAGTAATGTGAATTCTTTACTTTATTGCAAATTTGTTGGCTTATTTTTGTGGATTATAGTATTGTAGGACTGCTAATATTGACATTTTATGTAGTTGGACTACTGGAGTGGTTTTCCCAGTGAGAAATGCTAGTGCTGTAGTGAATATCTGTTTATATGTAAAAAAAAAAAAAAATATATATATATATATATATATATATATATATACACACATATATATATATATATATATATATATATATATATATATATATGTATGTATATTAACTAAGATGTTATAGTTAACTGTTAGATTACAGAATTTGAATGAGAATTAGAATTTTAAGGCAAATATTAAGCATTTATTACATTTATTCATTGTTCGAATGCACCTACAGTACAGCCAGGAGATCAACTTTGGTCTCCTGCGGCAGCGAAAGAGTTAACTACATGATATATTTTATATGCGGCCCCAAGACAATTTCTGTTCACTCAATGCAGCCCCAGCAAGCCAGAAGGTTGGACACCCCTGCTCTAACTTAAACAGAAAACCTTAGAGGAAAAAGGGAGAAGTAGAAGGGGGAGGGGAAACTCTCTAAGTAAAACGAGTTTCTGAAGAGAAAAGACAAGGATTCAGCTACAAAAACGTATACAAAATAAGGGAAATAACTAAACGATAATTCTACTCTAAAAATGTACTAAATTGTAACAGAAAAAAGACAATATAGAAGTTTTATACGACCTGAGCCAGTAGAGAAACCTCGCAGCAGAAGCGGCAAATGAGATCTGGGTATCTAGCGCCAGGCATCATAGGATATGGGGAGGCCTCGAGCCAGTTTGTAGCTCTCGAGCTTTAGAAGATGGCTGACCGAACCCAACCAGCAAGAATGAAGGCGAGATAGACAACTTAACATCTGTTATTCTAGTAAATTTTTTAAGTTTATAAAGGCATTAGCTGTTTTTGTCCTTTGTTTACAATTATTTTAAATTTCCCCATGATTCTTTTTTACAATATCTTTATTTAATTTTTCATAACTTTTTCCATTCAACAGATATACTTGTAGACAATAGCAACTGATCTGACAAAAAGAGAAAGAAAAAGTTGCAAACAACAAAATAACAACAATATTAACTATATACAACATGCTGAGTGTCTTGTTATTCTTTCCACAGTCAGAAATTAAAGTAGAATACAGTTGTAACGTTTTTCCCAATATTGCTTATAATAAGACTGTCTGTTAGAATTAGATACTAATAATTTTTGTACTGATAAATACTTTACTGTAATTTGTTTAAATCGATCCCATGTTATTTTTGTTCTGTCAAGCCAATTTTGATTGATAAAATAAAATAGGCACACCAAACTGATAAAAAACAAACAACACTGTCACAGCAAGCTGGCAAAGTCCGAAATCCAAACTGTCAATTTATTGACCAAAATGTTGAAGCGCTTTTTGTTTGCTTCCTAAGCATTTTGATTGATATAAAGTTTAACCAATGAAAAAAGGGTAATTAGTACACATACATCAAATTGTGTTAAACTTGGAGGGTATATATGTAGTAATGTAAATTCCCAGGATGCAGTAGATTTCTCATATCACATTTTTCCAGCCTGACTTTAACAGAACACCAAAGTTTATGTAAGCATTTGCAGCTCCAAAAATATGAAGTATGTCTGCTTTTTAATGGTTACAAATTGAACAGCTAGGGGATGATGTTGGGAAGAAGTTGTATCAGAAGTCCTATAGACATATCATTACTTGAATATAGGCAAATTTTAAAAGGTAATAGTTTTAAGAATAATTGAATAGATTGAGATATTTGATTATATGAAATTGAACAGTTTAATTTGTTCCATCATTTAGAATAAATGATAGAATTTTGATATTTAATAGAAATAATAAATTTATATGCATTGGATATTTTCTTTTTGGAAGTAAATGGAGTGTTTCTCCCTGGGCCTCTGCTGAAAATTGGCTTTGTTCCAAGTCAGACTTTCCTGGTAAACATATGTTAAATAAATAAATAAATAAATGCTGACCATAATAGTTTGCATAAATTTGTATTATGTTCATTATTTTTTGTATTGTCTAAGAGTTCATAAACAAGTTCTTTAATTTCTCTTAATATGATAAAATATAACTTTTAATCAGGTTAAGAGCAATTCTCATTTCATGATTTGAAGGTTTTTTATAACTGAGGAAGTCAAGGATGATTTTATCCTTAAGTAGGGATAATTTGTTCAATTTAACATCAAGTTAGTTGGCTTTATATTAGGATTGAGATGTAATGGCTAGAATAACATTACTGTTTCTTTTACATCAAGAGTAGCCAACAAATTTTGAAAAATTCTAATTAAATGCTTTAGAAATGTATGGATTTTAAGACTTTTAATCTTTATTTAGAAAAAGTAAAGCTCTGGGATTATACTGAAATTTACTCAGAGTTATGCCACAATTTCACCCATAATGGAATCCATTTGTCCTGGGCTTGGTTAAATTCTGCTATTGCTATGAGTTTACCTGAGTTATTTATATCATAATAAGTCTTAAACTCTAGTAAAGCTAATCCACCAATATTTTAGGATATGTGAGTTTTTGATAACTGATCCTAGTAGATTTTGGAAATTAACGAAACTCTGATAAACTAGTATACTTTTTTTTAAAATTTAGTTTGAATTTTAATATTTGACTCATCAAATTGGAATAATAATCTGGGAAGGATATTCATTTTAATAATAGTAACTTTGGAAAAAAGAGAAAGATTGAGTTTGTTCCATCTAAGGATATCCTGTTGTATAGTCTTCCAAACTTTTTCTCAAGTTCTTTTGGTAAAAACAAATATGATTCTGACAAAAGTCCATACCCAAATATTTAACTGAATCACTTAGTTTAATTTCTGTATCAGGGAAATAACTAATCAGATTATATTATGGGTTTAATGGAATGGAAAAATAGAAGATTTAATCATATTCACTTTACAGTTGGAGAATTTAGGAAAGGCATCTTTAGGTAAGTCAGTATTAGGAAAAGAAAAATATAGATTTAGATCATTGCAAAAGCCATTAGTGGAATCAGAGTATTGCAAAATTATGTGATAGTTTGAAAGTTTTTTTGTAGTATTACAAGAAATAAGTGTTTTATATAAAAACTGAATACATAATGAGATAATGGACACCCTTGTCTTGTTCCATTTATAATTTTTATTGGCAAGGAAGAAGTTTTATTTCTGTATAATATTGTATATCTATTAGTGTGCAGAATCTGGTCCATTCAATAAAAGATTTTGGAATATTGAATTCTAGTACAACAAAGAAAAGAATGTCCAAATTATGTCAATCAAAGGCCTTAGTGGCATCCAAAGCTAATACAAATTTTGAATTGTTATGATGTTTGGATATTGTGATTAAAGTGTCCACTGTAAGTGTATGTTCATTGGTTTGTCTATTTTGAATAAAACCAGATTGGTAAGAAGAGATTATATTTGGAAGTATACTTTTCAGTCTGTTTGCTAATAAAGATGCACACATTTTAATATCATTATTTATCATGGAGACTGACCTATAGTTTAAATGATTTTTTTCTATCAGATTTGCCCTTAGTGATGAATATTGTTTTAGAGTTATTTAAATATAAATGTTTAATACAATTTCCTTAATGCAATTGAATAGGTGCAATAGTACCTTTGAAACTAGTGGAGCAAAAGTTTTATAAAATTGAGCAGTAATGCCATCCAGCCCAAATGATTTACCTCCCTTAAGACTGTTGATTATAGAATTTCTTGTTGTGCAATCAGTGAAGTAAGACAGTTCTGTTGATCTTGACTGATTTTTGTAAAAGATAAGGTACTTCTTGGGGGTCATAGGAGTGATTGAGTTCTCCACATATTTGGGAATATAGGTGTGTAAATATTTGTAAAATCTCTTTTATAGTGTTTGAAGATTTATCCTGATATGAAATTTCAATTATCAGGGGAGAAGTTTTATTTACATTTAAAATCTTTCTGAGAAATTTGGAAGAAACTTGCTCCATTCTGAATATTTAGCCAAAGTTTTTGCTTTATAGAGTGTTTGTTGTGAAGCATGAAGTAAGTAAAGTTCTTTCTGTAGTTTGGTTAATTGTTTTGTTAACTTAGAATTATGTTTTATACATAGTTCTTGTCTGATTTTATAAATTTTGTTTTTTATTAAATTCTCTTTTAATTTATTTGATTTTTTATAGTAAGATCATTTACTTTTAAATATTCCTGTAATATGAGTTTTGATAGCAGCTCATAGAAAGTCAAGCAGAATTTGAGAATAAGAGAAGTTATTCAGGAAATTTGAAATAAATTAATTTCTGTCTTAATGTCTTCTTTCTGGAGTAGGGTAGGATTTAAACACCAGTTATGATTGTTAATCCCTAGTTTACAAGTATTAGACCAGTTTATAGAAGGAGAAATTCTAGAGTGATCAGAGAAAAACCTGGGTTCTACTTGATAAGTAATACCAGCAGTTAAAACATACCATATAATAGAAAGAAGGCTAGTCTGGCCCATGTTTTATAGCAATGGGACTAGTAGGTATATTTTGCCTGGGTAGTTTTATTGTTTTGAAAGTTAGAAGGGTCAAAAAAACTAAAATCTGTTTTTTGTTCTGATATCACATCAGATGAAATTATATGATTTACTTTTGCTTTTTTGCCATTAATGGGATCCATAAAGGCATTTCAATCCCCACCAAGAATATAGTGATGATTTGGAAATGAAGATAGAAGTTTATATATTATCATGAAAAAATCATGTTGTTTAGAACAAAGTGCATATAAATTTAGTAATAAAATGAAACAATAATTGCATAACACCATCTTCCCTCTTTACCCAATTCTTTCCTTAATATTACATCCTTAAAAGACTGTTTGATAATAATTGCAATGGCAGAGCTATTTGAATTTTTGCCTGACTCAACAATCACCTTAATCCATTTCTTTTCCTTCACCTGAGGTCACTGCATAGATGTCATATGAGTTTCATAGACAAACAAAATTTCAGTTTTTGATGTAAATATTAAATTTTTTATCTATTTGAATGCCTTTAACATTCCAAGTGTCTATTCTCCAGATCATTCTCCACTAATAGAAAAATTATAGGGATGTTGATTGCATAGGTTTCAAGAGTCATGCTCCAAAAGCTTAAAATTGGACTTAATGGAAAAGGCAGCCAGCACTTAATTCTTCCTGAAGGAACCCTGTGCCTTACCATGACCCCACAATACCAGGAAGATATTAAATTAACAACCTATAAAATGTTAGACTAGTAAAAGCTCCAATAACATAAGCTTGTTATATAATAATTACATTTTCATTTTAGCATGTTTGAACTGAAGATTAGAATTAAAGTACTTCTGACATCAAAAATCAAGTAAATCATAGCTGTCCTATAAAATCATTGTACCCAGCTATTAGCTCGACTTTGAAGACAAATCTGTGAATGACAAATAATTATATTGATAAAAATAAAATGGCATGAGCAGTTATTTTAAGCTCACATCAATTTAGTCATTGTTCTTAAAGTAAATATATATTTTTTTAGCTTTAATCATTATTAATAAAACTGAATAATAGGGAAAATGAAAAAAAATTGTCTTATAAAATTCAGGCTATATATATATATATATATATATATATATATATATATATATATATATATATATGTATATATGGGTTCACTACATATAACCGAAAGTTCATATGACCGAAGTCCATTTGACTGAGACCAAATGACTGAAAGTTCATTTGACCGAAAAACAGCACTGGCAGGTATATGCCCTGTTCCCCACTGTAGTGCGAACCTGGAGTGAGAATATAAAATTTGGGGGGGGGGCACAACCAGTTTTTACTGATGTTATATGTTTTAATGCATTTTTAATGGATGCACATGTATGTAATAGTGGATAAACTGGAATTATGTGGGGGGCTTTGCCCCACACACACCCCCAATGTGGGTGGCTGTACCCCCCACACCCCCTAACTTTATATTCTCACTCCAGGGTCGCACTAAAGTAGGGAACAGGGCATATACCTGCCAGTGCTGTTTTTCGGGCAAATGAGTTTTCGGTCATATGGGTTTTCGGTCAAATGGGTTTTCAGTCATTTGGTCTCAGTCAAATGGGCTTCGGTCATATGAACTTTCGGTCATATGTAGTTAACCCATATATATATATATATATATATATATATATATAGATATATATATATCTATATATATATATATTTTATATATATATATATATATATATATATATGTAGACCAAGCCAATATTTGACTTTCAAACTTTCAGTAGTAATATATAGCCATATATTAAACTCTTCTCATCATGGAGAACAGAGAATCTGTGCATTAGAATTATAGTCAGAAACCTGGTTCAGGGCATTCTTGAGCCAAAAAGCACAACAATGAATGTTTCAGTACAGAAAGGGTGCTTCAAACATTACATGACAGGACCTTGACTCATATTGGTCACAAAAGACACTATGGAGTCATTATAAATCAGTAACAGGTAGAAATAAACAATATTAAACCAGGTTGGTGGCAAAGCACAAAGCATCAGAGGCTATCCATGTGCAACTCACAGTGGGTAAAACTGCCTTCCAGTTTATAGCCTGCTACAGACCACCCTCCCAAAACCAGGAACCCCACTCGGCCTTCCTGAGAACACTGGAAAATATGAAGGTCTCTCCTAACACTATTATATTGGGCAACTTCAACTACCCAAACATAGACTGGGAGCATTACTCTAGCTCCAACACCCTAGCCCAAAGGTTCCTAAAATTTATAAACTCAAATGCTATGGAACAACTTGTTACCACTCCCACAAGAGGGGAAAACATACTGGACCTGATCATCACCAACATGGGGACTCTATGCTCCAGACCAGAAGTGTATCCCTCACTGGTAAGATCAGACTATAAACTAATCTCACTGGATATTCACATCCCGACCCCACCCCCTGCCCAGAAAACCACAGTGAAAAGCTTCTCTAAAGCAAATTTTACACTCCTCAAAACTGAGGTGGAATCCTTCAAAGCCCCCGGGCCTGTGGAAAATACAGCCCAGACCGCAGAATCCTTTATAAACGCATTTTATGAACACCTTCAGGAATGCATGGATCATGCGATCCCAAATAAAACCAAGACCCAATCCTCCAAAGGCAGACGTCCTGTCTGGTGGACCCCAGCCATAAACAAACTATACAATAGAAGGAGGAAGCTACTAAATGATAAAGCAAAATCCCAAAAGGGAAGGCATCACTGATCAGTATTAGCAAAAACTACGGGCACACATAAAATTGTCTAAGGCCAGCTTGAGAGAAAAATTGCACAGGACACTAAGGATAATCACAAGGCTTTCTTTAGTTATGTTAGGAACCTGGGTGGTAATTCCCAGATATGCTCAGAATTAGTCCAAAATGACAAAACTACACGAACCCACAGACATTGCCAACATCCTAGCTGACAGGTTCAGCGCAAACTCCCCCTCCCCACCAAAGGGCAAATATCTATCCCAGCAGAGTGCTGCCCCTGACATCTCAGATGCTCAGGTAAGAGCCACCCTCTCCAAAGCAAAAACACAGCATCAATGGGACCAGATGGTGTCCCGGGCTGCGTCCTACATGAACTCAAAGAAGAGCTAAACCCAAACATAAAACTACTGTTCAATCTCAGCCTTACTACAGGATATGTGCCCAAAGAGTGGCGTGCAGCAACAGTGGTCCCTCTCCATAAAGGTGGTGCCTCAACGGATCCTGGAAACTATCACCCCATAAGCCTGACTAGCTTGGTCTGCAAAGCTATGGAAAGGATCATCATGGACCTCATAAATAAAGATATTGGGGACCTACAAACACTGGATCCTACCCAGTTCGGCTTTGTTAAGGGCAGATCCTGCCTCTTAAACCTGGTTGATTTCTTTGAAACAGTCACCAAGGCCATTGACGAGGGAAGGTGGCCCACACAGCTTACCTGGACCTCGCAAAAGTCTTCGATACAATACCCCACTCGGGCATTATAGATAAGCTCACCAGCTTAAATTTAAACCCCTATGTCACTAGATGGATTGCAAACTGGCTCAAGGACAGAACCCACATGGTTAGAATTGCTGGAGCCATGTCAGACTCCAAACCAGTTACAAGTGGTGTCCCACAAGGCTCAGTCCTGGGACCTCTCTTGTTCGGTATATATTTCTCGGAGGTACAGGCCAACACGGAAGGACTGTGGCTGACCAAGTTCGCAGATGACTGCAAACTGGGTGCCATAATCGACTCTCCAGCCGACACAAGCATCCTCCAAAAGGGCCTCATAGAAACAGACAACTGGTGCCAGAGCCATGGCCTCAAGCTAAATGCCAAAAAGTGTATAGTCATCCCCTTTGGCAAAAACAAAGTGCTCACAAATTACCACATAGGTGGAAATCGATTAAGTACAGAAGAAGTAATTAGGGACCTGGGGACCCAAGTTGATAGCAATCTCTCATTTGACAACCACGTGGCCAAAGTGGTTAGAAAAACATTTTATATAGCCCACCTAATCATGAAGGGATTCACATCTATCAGGGGAGGTCATCGTGCCTCTTTACTCATCCCTCATCAGGCCCATAATTGAGTACAATGCCTCTTTTGGGATGTACCTTACCAGACACCTGCAGCAACTGGAAAGACCCCAAAAGTACCTCACCAAGTGGATCAAAGGGCTCAAACAGATGCCATATGCTGCCCGGTTAAAGAAACTCCAGCTCTACTCAGTGGCATACTACCTGTTCAGAGGAGATCTGTGCCTGATGTATAAAGCCATGTCCAACCCGGAATTAATGGACATGCTGCACCTCAGAAAATCCAAATCCCATCGAGCTACGTGCTCGAGAGACTTGAACCTCAGCACTGAAATAAATAGGACATTCTGGAGGGACAGATTCATAACCCAGAGGCTCCCTTCACTCTGGAATAAAATCCCAGTCCAGGTTAGGCAGAGTCCCTCATTGACTCTCTTCAAGAGGAATCTTGATGAGTGGATGGGAGATCATAGGTTTACCCCGGGTATCACTTCTGTGTCACTGTTAGACAGAGGCATAGTATACTAACCTCGAAAAAGGGCATAGCAAAATAAATTTAAAATGGGTGGCGAAAGCCAAACACATTCTGGCTAGGCTTATAAATGCCCTAGGGCAGATAGCCTAGTATGAACCTATGAACCTATGAACCTATATTACATTGTTCTCATCTAGAGTTAAACAGAGAATGTAAAGAGCATTAGAATTATAGTCAATGAAGTTAGACCATAATTCAAATCATTCTAGAGCCAAAAAGATGTGTTTCACAACAATGAATGTTTCAGTACAGAAAGGGTGCTTCAAACATTACATGACAGGACCTTGACTCATATTGGTCACAATTCTAAGACACTATGGAGTCATTATAAATCAGTAACAGGTAGAAATAAACAATATTAAACCAGATTGGTAGACTATAACAGATCTCAGTAGGGAGAAAAATTAAAAATATTTTGAAAGATCTGTTTCACCTCTTTAATTGAAGAAATTGAATACTTATCTTCTTTATTCTGATAGGTTAGTGTGGATAGATATTTCACCTGAAATGTATTTTTTTATTAGAAAACCTCGGTATGGAGCCAGTTTCTGTTTATGCTGTTTTATCTGTAAATGGGTGTCATGTGCAAAAGTAATTCTATTGCCGTTCCAGGTAAGTACTTTCTTTTTTCTAAAGGCTACAATGATCTTGCTTACATCTTGGTAGTTTAAAAGTTTAACATAAATTTGTCTTGTTTTGTTGAGAGTGGATGATTTCCTGGTTGCTTGATGTGCCCTTTCTATGATAATCTGATCAGCTTCTACCAGATTTTTCTAGTAAATTGCCAAATATTCTGTATAAAGTTTAAATTAATTTTGGTTGATCATATGACTCAGGAACACCATGTACCAAGATGTTATTAGATCTGCTTCTGGGTTCTAAGTCCAATAATTTTTCATTAATATTTTGAATAGATTTAAGATTAGAATTGAACTCCTCTTTGTAGTTGTTCAATTTTTACTTCATTTTGCATAACTTTTGCTTCTGTGGCTTCACATCTATTAGAAATATGATTTATAGTATCAAGTGCTGAAATCTGATCACAAAGTTGTGGTATGGCTGGTTGAAGAGGTTAACAATGAGATAGTAAAAAGCAGCAACCAGTCTCCTAACAAAAGTATAAAGCATAAAATATAAAAAATATTATTTTAGTATCTCATTGTCAATACTTAAATATGTAATTATTCTATTTACCAATTATGCCAACTATTGGTTGATTAATTTATTGTGTTTAAAATCTATGTATATAAGTAAGGGGGTTACTTGTTTTAATTGTCTGATGAAGTTTGGCCACAGGTACCAAACGAAAGCGCTTACTTTGTGGTAAATAAAAGTTGGGGCATGCAGTTGGCGTTCCTGGCCTCGTTTGTTGGATTTGTGTTTGCTGGTCATATTTCTATTCCTGGTTCTTGGTTGAAGAGGTTCCAATGCAAGTCTTAAGTCTTCTAAGGAGGTTGATCTCTTTTCCTTTATTAACTGATTTTTTATCCTCATGCTGTTTGGCTGTCCTTTCCCTTTTCAAGACAATTTCTTTTTCTGGTGAGAAAAGCATTGACAATTTTGCTTTGGTGGCTTGAATCTCCATATGTTCATTTTCATTATCCATTCTACCTTATTTTAAATGTAGTTTCCACTGATGCAATTTTGTGTGGTCCAATAATCAACTCAGGTTTGTTACAAAATATTTATTTTATTACTTTATATTCTCCTTATTGCTAGTTATTTCTCCCTGTAGTATAAAATATTTTAAGCTTGCATAATTTGGTCAGTGAGTCAGATACCTCAGCTCTCAGCACCTTCTTAAATATATATATATATATATATATATATATATATATATATATATATATATATATATATATATTCATATTAGGTAATGTTTATTATTCTGATCCATCAAATGAAATTTTAGATTTAACTTTGACTTATTTCAACAATTCTTATTTTCTTCCTGTTTTATTTTTCTTTGTGTAGATCAAGAGTCACAGTTCATGTGGGGACTTACAGCTGAACTGAAGTTCTCCCATCAGGCCATTTAAAAGTGATATTTCCAATGTAAATCAAAAGAAAGAAAAGAAGATACCTGTTGTTGCCATCTTCTCAAATAAAATTATCCTTAATATTCTAAAGTCTCTTTTTTCCTTATTTATTTCTTTTCTCCTTTTCTCCCACACAATTCAGAAAATAGTGGAGCATGTGTATGTATTTTGCCTTGATGTTGGTATATTTTCCACTAATGCAATTTTGCTTAGTCCAAATTCAGCTGTGGTTTACTTCAAAGCCTCCCCTTTTTTAGTTTTTTTGTTCTCCTTATTGCTATTCCCTTCCCTTTACAGTGCAGAATATATGAAGCTTATATATCTCAGCTCAAGTCAGATCCCCCTTTTCAAACAACATCCAGCACTTTAAATTTTTTTATTTTGCTTTATTTTTTATTTTATTAAAAAATATAATAGGCAATGATTAATAGTACTTCAGATCCATCAAATAAAAGACTTTATTCAACTTTGACTTGTCGCTACAGTTCTTAAAATTTTCTTCCCCTTTTCTTTTTCTTTTTCTTTATATAGTTCAAGTCATAGTTCACATGGGGACTTATGGTTGAAACAAAGCTCCCCTTCCAGCCAGTTAACTGTGATAATCACAAGGCAAAACAAAAGAAAAGAAGATTCCTGTTGTTGCTGCAGCCTTCTTGAATCAAAATTAACCTTTCCACATTTTTGCAATGACTCTGCTTGGCTTATATATTTCCTTTCTTCTTTTATCCCACTAAGTTTGCAGAATAGTGGAACATACAGACATCTATAACCACAGAGTCAAACTCTTTTCCTAGGTCAGTTGACAGTAAATTTTACATTTTCTATATTGATCATAGAAGAGCAATGCTATATATTAGTTTTTTTTTTAAAGGACTGCAATTGTATACTAGGTGGATTAAAAGCATCGCAGTTTTATCGCAGCTTAACTAGCACTGAGTCTACAGTTCAAATGCCATCTTGTCCCACCATTCCTATCATTCTTCTGATGAAAATGCCTTTATTGAATTATCACTTGTGACATAGGCAAACGTAGTTTTATGTAAAAGAAATCAAACCATATTAACAAGTTCACATTCACAAATATTATACAGCACACATATTGTTATATATCATATAATCTAAGCAACATTACATTAATTATTCAATTCCTGACTTCTCTTTATGATTCTTGAGATAAGTGGTCAAAATGTATAGGGTGATTACAGACTGGCCTGATAGCAGTGAACTTAGAAGATGAATTCCTCAGTAGCAGTTTTTATGTATTTATTCATTCACTGGAGGTAGAAATATGGTGAAGTACACAGTTACAGTCCAACAAGTGGCTGTAACTGATGGTCACTCATAACTGTGTGTGAGTATGTATATGTAGGGGGGTTAAAATAAATTACAGTTGTCAGTAATTATTTTTATTTTATTACATTCTGGTATCAGAGGTATATACAGTCAATAAAATTGACTTTAATTACTGGGTACAGAGGTTGCATATAGATTAAAGTGATTGATAATGTTATTCATTCAGGTTAAGCAGTTATTATTTTAGCTTTGCAGAGGTAGTATGCATTTGGTTGAATCTTGCTAGTGGCTATTTTAAGACAATAAGATATCTGAGGTGTGCACATTCAATAAAGTGACTTCACAATGATAGGTGAATTATTTATTTTTCAGTTTCTTTTCTCAATCTCTTGAAGATGTTCAACTTAATGATCTTTCACAGACCCAGAAATGCAGACTGCTATGTATTGATAAACTTTGGCACACTTCCTGCTGTGGGTACTGCTTCTGGCAAGACTGCCATTGGATATGAAGGCCAGTGATGGTAACAGTAAAGATAAGGGTGAGGAGACTTGATGAAGGACTTACTACTGACCACTAATGGCCATAGGGTCTGTAGTTTGTACGCTGGGATAATTGTCATCATTGATGAACAGTTTTCCTCTGGTAAACCCATTAGACCCTTGCTGTGGACAGATCTGAAAAGCCGCAGGATGGCAACAACTGAAGAATTATTTTTATTAGGAACTTGATGTTTTTGGTACTAGCATTTCCATCATGACGTGGAAAACAAGATCTACCATAATGGGAAGCGACATCAAGTCACCAGCTGGTATCACCACAATGATCTTGATTCTGATCATTGTTGCAATTCTTATTTGGTTTTTAACTTTGTGTCCATTTACAATGATTTTTTTATCAACATTTGGAAACCATAGTGAGATACACATTTTTTTCAAGAATTACCATTTTATTTCTAAGGGCACTAACACCTGAAGAGGTGGGTTGTGTGTGGACTGAATTTTACAAGACAGGATGCTTCTGATGGAGGAAGAACTCAAACTCCAAGGCTGAGGGAAGCTGGGAATTGGTTAACTACTCATGTTGTGGCCCACTAAAAGCACATTCTCATCCCTTGAATTATCCATCAGTTTTGTGTGACTTCCATTCTCACAAGCTCCCTGCCCCATCCCCACCAAGCAACATATTTAAGTTCCCCTATTATGTAATGCACTACAATGATGATGATGATGATAATGACGGTGATGATGATTATTATTATTATTATTATTATTATCATTTGTGTGTATGAATATATATCTATGATGGGGATATGCCTGATCATCTTAGTTCTCAAAGGAAGTTTGTAAAAACATTTTGCAGATCATGAAAAGCAATATGCTCCTCAACATATGCTGTTTTTTAGTTAGTATTAAAATTTAGATTGGCACTTATGCGAAGCTGGGAAGATCAAAAGGCTGTTTTCAAATTTTCATAATGCCGATCCCGAAAATGTTGACTCCACATTAGCAAATGGTAGTGTGCATTTCCTAATGTGGAATTAATGTTCTAATCACACTACACTGGGGATCAGGAAATATACCCTTTTCTCACCGTTGTGTGAACTCAGAGTTGGAATATATAATATGCAGGGGGTGTGCAGGGTGGTAACATGGACTTTCAACACTGGAACTTCTAGTGTTCAAATGTTGATTCTGTGTTACCATTTCCAACATTTTGGTAATTCATTATTACCAATTTTGGCAAACCAGTTTAATGAAAAGGTGGAAAATTATTTTGATAGTAAACCTTGTTTTTTCACCTTCCTGTTTCTTTTGTTTTGTTTTATTGACAACCTGTTCCACTATAGTTATGGAAAGGCATTTTCTCTGGACAAATATTGCAAGAATGTTTGTGAAATATACTAGGCTATAACACCATGCGATTTATTTCTCTCAGTACTATGATAGCTGCCAGAATGCACAATGTCTTCACAGCTAATGCCATTCTAATCCCTTAGTTTAGGTACTAACCTCAGCAATCACACAGCAACAGCAAAGATTATGCAGCTGTCAGAATATAGTGAAAAAATGTGGACAGAAGACCACGTCCCTGCATCACAGACATACGTATCTCTAAAAAGCTACAGAAGTAGCAGTGACTCAGGTTAAATGACCTCTAAAAGGCTCAATTTTAAGCTTGTTAGCCAGCTCATAGCATAATATATCAAAATCCAATAAACAGTTGGATTTCAAATAATCACATCACGTAGTTATAGGAACAAGAAACAACAAGATGATTAGAGCTAATGTCTTTCATCCTGGAACTGTAAGCTAAAGTTATCATAATAATAATAATAAGGAGAAGCTATTTAATTTTCTGATCAGTATATTGTCAACCATGACCATCGGCATGAAAGTGTGATTGGTTGCAAAGACACTATGCTCTCATGAAAGACTGTATCAAGCTGCAAAACATTAGTGTTTGTTGTTCTGATATACTAGAACCCAAGTCATTGTTACTGAGTTGTCGTCCAGGAAAAATAATTTTAAGGGAACTAAGGCTGGTTCCACTGGAAGGTTTGTCAGTTTTTCCTAATATAGTTTCAAATTCCCATGGATGCACTGCTAATTCTCTGGAGGGTAATGGTACAGTATTTCTTTAAGGAATATCTTAGAGATGAATCCCAGAGTAGATTTCCAAATAACATAAGCTGATAAGTTAGAGCAATCTACATTAGCTAAAGAATCAGATAAGACTAAGTTAATCAAAAGAGAACCATCAATGCCTTGGTTAAGATGGCTTTATGAAGATTAGATAAACCATTCTTTTTTTATTTTAACAGCATTCTTTGAACATGAAATGTATAAAGAGGTAAAGAGGACTTTTTCTACTGTAACTTTTTCCCTTGAGAAGTAATCTGCTAGCTGTGCATTCTCAAGAGAGTCAAACAGATATCTCACTGCAGTTAAAAAGAGAAACATTTCTGGACCAGACTGTCTCTGATGGCCCATATTCACTTTGTATCTCATATACTCTGCTAGATCATAACATTATGGGTATATACTTGTCAAGTGCAAATAATATGGATGTGTTCTATCACATCTGGCCATTATCTTGACTGCATCACCTGTAGAACACTTTATATAAGTCAGTGTTAGTGTTCTGTTGACAAGGTGCACAAGTGACATATTGTTAAGATTATGTATTCTCATCTGGAAGAGGACCAAGAACACTGCTGTGCACAGGATTCCAGTTTAGCCGCAAGCCTATACTCAGTGTAGGCATCTTCAAATCTTCAGTAAAAAAGGGAATAGAAAACAATTTGCCTAAATTTTTGAGAACCCACTAGTCAATTCCCTTGGCCAGTGACAGATTCAATGAGACTGTCAAACCCAAATGACTCCAGACTTCACCCAGTCATTGCTAACAATTCCTAATATGCAATCTGACTTACTGAACAATTATACAGACTAATATTTGACCTATCATGCTGAAAAAGCATGCCCATCACACAAAACCTGAACTGTTACTGAATGCAAAACCATAACTTTCTTTTACACCCCTTGCTGGGTTGGAAAAGATATATATCAATCTAAATCCAGCTGAACTCTTAGAAGTACATTCTGTTGTGAGACCTGATCTTTTGTCATAGAGCATAAGGAACACATAAAGAGTTTACAACTCTCATCTGTTTCTGTTACTGATGTTTTATCCAAGTTTGGAGAAGGAAGCCATCCATATAAGGATCATTATCAATTACTCAAATTCAGAGTTGGAGGAATCAATAATTTGGAAAACACTGAGGGAGCAGTTGATAGACAAAATGGAAAAAACAAAGACTTTTACAACAAATAATTTACTACAATCCTAAAAAAGAAAATCTTCTATGGGGCACAAATGCTGAAATGTGTCAGTGAGTGTCATTCGCATTTAAGACCACCATCCCAGCCCCTAGTGAATCTGGGTTTGGAGAATTACAATTCTGAACTGTTTCACTTTTAAAGGGATTGTAGAACCTGGAAATATTCAAAACTGATCACAATTAATGTCCAGTTTTTAGAAAGAGAAATAAACTGGAGTATATGTTAATAACTACAATATATGCTAATAATTATATTACATATTGCACTGAAAGGGGATTGGAGTTATCTATGGCTCTTGTCAACATCTTGTTCTGAAGAGGCCCATCTCTGGAAAGATGAATCTTGAACATCTTTGGAATCTAAACTATAGATTTAGTTTATACTGCAGTGTATCCTGTATGATCTTTTCAGGACCTCCTGCAACTGCATATCTCTGGATATGTTTCAGCTGCTTACAAATTGTTCTATTCTGCCACATGCATCAGAAATTATTTTAAAAGAAGGAGGTCATCTTGATAAGAGAGATGGATGGTATCCTCATCCTATAAACACAGTGATTAAGAAGTTATTTGTTGGGTACATCAGTTCCTAAGCCACAGGTTGCATTCAATAAAATTTGTGTGTATACAGCCCTCCTTCCTTAACTGTTTAAGAATAGTAGATTGAATGGCAAACAACATTTTTATCTATGTTGAGAGATTTTTAGAAGCAGTGGTTAACTCATTAATGATTGATATTACTCTGTGCCAGTAAAAACAGATGAAACACAGAAGCAGCTTGATGTTATTCCAATAACCTAATTGCCAGTGATAGAATAACAAAGTTTATTTTTCTGTCTATGAAAAACAATAGCATCCTTATGTTGGGACATTCCATCATCAAATAAACTTTTTTACTAGTCTTATCATTAGCATTAGCCAAGTCACCCTGATCCAAGTTGAGAAAGAGACTTGAACAACTGTGTAAAAGTTTATGCCATTAACAACAGAACATGTTTGAAATAATATCTGATTTCTAAAGGAGAAGTTGCACTCCTTGGTACAGTTCTGTTTACTGTTAAAAGGATAAGGAGATGCCTGGTGGTGAGGTGGCTTCTTAGGAATACAGACACCTCCCCTGCCAGTAACACTACCATTTTCCATGTTGGGTCTAAAAGAGTGGTAGGCATTGAAACCCTGAACTGCAAAGCCTAGCCTTACTTGAATGTGTAGTTTGGCCAAGTTGACATTATTGCATGTTTGGTTGTCACAGTTACCCACCTATGTAGATAAATTTATCTTAATTAGTGGTTTATGATAGGAATTTAAAAAACATTGAAATGTACAGAAACCTGTCAAGAATAAGTTAAAAACGCAAGGACACTTTATACAGAGTGATTCACTTCATTAATGTTTTATAACATAGTTTGCTAACATTTTCTTTAAATCATTTTATGGATATTGCAAGTGTTAAGAACTCTGTTTAAGTTGGCATGTACTGAACTTCTTCTTTTTGAAATGCTGAAAATAAACAACCCTTATAGAATGATTGTCCCCAAAGGACAAATCAAAAAAAAAATCTGCCAAATTTCATAAAATCATCATTAATTTCAGTAGGTTTCAAATCATATCATCCAATTTAAAACCACCTCACCATAGGTTCATAGATCATAGGTCATTAGGTTAATACTAGGCTATTAATTGTAGGTACCCATTGACATGACTAATTTATACTAGTTTTGACTCATTTTAGTGAGGGCTTGAAGGGTTATACCGAGCCAGATCTAGCTGGCTAGGGGGCCTGCTGTCTGGGGCTGCCACAACATTTAATTTTTATTTAAAAAAAAATTCATCATAGATGTATACTTTTTAACAGTGTTCTTCCTTATGATGCTCTCCGTGTGTGTGCATCAGCACATGCACATTTATATTCCGGCTGCTTCTTTGCATGCATCAATGCACACATATTTTAAATGTTACTGTTTCTTCAATTAAAATTAGGTCTGGGGTCCTTCAAGCAAGATGAACTTGCTTGGGTCCAGGTTCCTTCAGATGAGACGTTCATTCTATCTTCATTTGATAAGGGATGTGTCTGAGTTCCTTCAAACAAGATGTTTTTCCATCTTCCTTCAGTAAGGTGTGTGCGTGTGTGTGTGTGTGTGTGTGTGTGTGTGTGTGTGTGTGTGTGTGTGTGTGTGTGTGTGTGTGTGTGTGTGTGTGTGTGTGTGTGAAAGAGACAGAAGAAATGCCCCAGGCAGGGATGATAGGTTATTTAGCTAGCTTACTCAGGACCAAACCCTGTACCTTGATTACAGGAGACAAGAGCCTGAATTCATCTACACCAAATAACTGACTACTTAAAAGTAGTCGGTGCAGATTCAATGCATTTTTCAAAGAACTGCGAGTTTCAAGGAAAGATTACTATTGTTCATGCTAGATAGTTTACTATTGTTCATGCTGTCTGTTTTCAATTTGTGTTTTCTTTAGCAAATTATCACCATTGTTTCTGCTAAACAACTTGGAAGCAGTGTTAGTAGCACATCAGGTAGTGCAATTGCCCTTAGTATAGAAGACTTTGGGTTCTACTCCCATTCTATGTAGATGGATTGCTAATACTGTGGTGTACTTTAAGAGGGGGGGATGGGTGTGCTGCACTTTTGAGTGTGTCCTCGCTTTAAATGAGATTCCTAGTAGCTATTAACCTGTTGTTGGTTTTCCAGCCATTCAATGTTATCACCTTATATATACAGGGGCAATTTATTTAAAAGCAGCAGGCACTGAATTTGTACATGAAACACTGAAATATAAAGTTGTTTGCCAGCAGCAACCTATTCATTAGTTACAGATCTCTTTAATGTGGAATTAGTCAGATGAATTTTACTTCTACAGAGACTGTGCATATTGACTGATATTGGTGGATTGTAATGAAGTTTGAGGGGCCTTTTATGGCTGATACATTCTGAAATGGGTAGTTTTGTCATTATTATTTCATACATTTTGTTTCTTTGCTTAATGGAAAAGAATGCTCAGAACTACAAATTTAAAACACACTCTAACAAGTGGTGCTGTTATCATACATGGAATATAATTTAATACAATCAGAAAGGTGAATCAAAGAACACATGTACGTACACATGGTCCTAAAAATGTGTCCAAGTGATCTATGGTTTGAGAACAGTCCAGAGATAAGCTTAGTCTGCCACTAGCCAGATGTATTTTCTTTGATTGTGGGTTTCAATGCCATTTCAAGGGCAGATAAGTTTATTATTCATGCTAAGCCTATTTTCATTCTGAGACTGTATTGTTTTGTTTAGCAAATGGATATCAGATTTTTGTGATATAAAATTTGAAATAGTATTAAATTAAATCCAAATATCTGTAATCATTGTAGAAGTAAAGAAAAAAATAGTATGCATTCTAACAGGTTTTAATGGTGTTTATGGTAACTGGGGAGAATTAGCCACTTAAGGGGCACTGGAATGGTTGTAGTGGGGTTGGGGCTGCTATGGTGGGGTCCGTTCCATTACCCCAAATAGGGCCCCATTTGAATGATCCACCTCTGGGGCCATACCCAGGGTGTATTTATATCCATCCATCCATCCATCCATCCATCCATCCATCCATCCATCCATCCATCCATCCAAGTTATGTATAAACAAGGTCAGAGAATTATTTTGCTTTATATCCAAAGAAGTATATTCCATAAAAGAGGGATTCTCTTGTCTATATATCTCACCAGCACTTCTTATTTATGTTTCAGTGTTAGTTAAAATCTCTTGAGTGGTATATAGGTTGTTATTCATTGTATAGATGTGCAAGAGGTCACATATGCCTCCTTTTTAGATCTGTAGGCTAGACAGAAGTCACCTCACAAGTCTATAGAAAACAGAAAAGAGAGAGAACACTTAAAGGCAGTCTAAGTAGCTCAGTGAAGGCACACGCTTGATTATCTTAGGGAGGAAATACTTTGGTTTCTCAAGCTGGGTCATATACTTAAGAAAGTATATACCAAAGGGGGCATTATAGTCTATTATGAGCCTAATGAGATAGGAGTAGAGCGTGATGATCGCTTCCTTATATATGGAAGAAATGCCTCTGATAATTTGTCCAGCTAGGTAAAAGGATTTTTTAACAACATTAAATAAATGATGATCAAATGAAAGTACATTGTCAATGAAAGTGCACAGATCCCTAATGAATAAGCCAGCTTTCAAAGGGGTATCACCTAGGTGGTAGGTGCATGGGTACCCAGTTTTGCCAAAGAACAAAATGCTTCATTTTTGGCATTCAGTTTTAGGCCATGGTCCAGGCACTACTTAGTGATTCATGTTAGCCCCTCCTGAGGAATACGGAAGTTAGGTGGGGAGTTAAAGACAGCTCTAGGTTTATAGTCTGCAAATTTGGTCAGCCACAGGCCCTTGATGTTAACTTTGATAAATATAAAGAGAAGTGATCCCAGAAATAATTCCTGGGAGACACCATGAGTAAGATAGGGGTTGATTAGTTTATTGATAATTCTATAATGTGGGAAGGTATCAAAGGCATTGGCCAGGTCCAGGTAGGCAGTGTGAACTGATTTACCTGAGTCTGACACATCATTGTCTTGCTCAAAGAAGCCCACCAGTTCAGGAGGCAGGATTCACCTTTAACAAACTCAAATTAGCTTGGGTCCAAAGCTTGTATACCACTGACATCATTGTTGAGTTCCAATATGATGCATTCCATTGACTGGCAGGTAAGTTTTCTGAGGCTTATAGGTCTGCAGTTTCCTGGATCAGTAGTGGAGCCCTTGTAGAGCAGGATAACTATCACAGTTCTCCATTTCTCTGGCACAAATCTGGCAGAGAGGCTGTGGCTGAATAGGTCTAGTAGCAAGTCTACAGACAGTGCTTGGTGCTGACAAGAAGGCAGTCTGCCTCATTATCAGGATCTTGGAGCTAGCGTTTTTGGCCTTGCAGGGAGCATTCAGGACTTAACCAGATATAATCAGAGGGGATAATGTGAGTGTGCTAACAAGTTGAAGAAAGCTTGGGGAAGATAAGAGGGTAAAGTTAGGCTGAATTTACTTGCTAAAATGTTGACTATGACCTTAGGGGACATGTAAGTGTTGCTGTTGTGTATTAGATCTGAGTATTGCTGGGCATTACCTCTAAAATTACTTACATAGCTGAAGAAGGATTTGTGGTTGTTCTTTGCAAAGGTGAAGATTCCCAGTTCATTTTGAAATCATCTAAGAATGATGGGGTATTAAGTTTGCTTTTACTGACTATAAGTTTATTCTTCTTATTGTAGAATTTGTTTGCACTATGGTTCCACCATAAAGGCATATTCTTGAATCTGGCATTGTATTTATGTCTAAAGGAACAGCTGTCTCAATGCATTATTTTTTTTTTTTTGGGGGGGGGGGTCTAAAAGAGTGCTAGGCATTAAAATCTTGCACTACAGGGGTGCTATCGTTGGATTTCAGGACAAGGACAAAGCCCTAACCTCAGTAACCTTATTTACTTGAATGTGTGGTTTTGTACTGCTGGGGCTTATGGCTATTTTGAAATCATGTTTCAATAACTACACAGGTGGATGTATTTTTGAGCATTAGGAATGCCTATTATGAGTGTAACTTCTTGCTTAGGGTTCTGCCCTTTAGCAGTGCAATCTTTATAAAGTTTTTATTTTTAATTGGCTATGTACAGAATTTGAGGAGACAGATTTTTCCTAAAAATGGCACTATGTAGGAGGAAAAACTCCTAGCCAGTATCAAAAGCCATGAGCAGAGAGGTGCAGGTCCTCCATAGTAAAGAAGGCAGGGTTGTCTATCATCTCTTCCAAAGCTAATATATATTGGATCGCCTTAGAATGACACCAATAGCTAAGCCAACAATTGAAGTCAGCTATTAGGCCCACTGTGGCGGCAATGGGTTGGCTTACTGAAGCTGTCTCTATTTATCTGGATCGACAGTTAAGAGTAGCTTTAGAAACCAGCCCAGTGGTATTAAAAGATACCAAGCATTTTTTGAGGGATCTTTCTGCAGTAACAAATGGTATAGGGGTGAACAGTATTGACATCTTGGTCACTATGGATGTTGTTTCATTATTCACCTGCATTCCCAACCAGGAAGGGATTGAAATGGCTAAGAACAGTCTCATTAGAAAGTGAGAAATTGGAAAGACGACATGTAGACTTACTTTGCTTTTAGAACTGGTCCTCGAACATAACATTTTTGTGTTTAGAGATAAATGCTACTGGCAAAAGACAGGGGTAACGATGGGGCCAGTTGTGCTAACTCTTATGCAAACCTAGTTATGTCAGATTGGGAACATCGGTATGTGTTGAGGCACAATCCAAGTGCAACTAACTCTGGTCAAGACCACAATCCAAATTGTAGCTTGCTACAGATCCCCCACCATGCCCCAGGATTCCCACTCCTCATTTCTTGATACACTGGAAAATATTAGGGTACAACCTAACACCCTAATAATGGGTGATTTCAACTACCCTACCATTAACTGGGAAAAATTATCATGTGCCAACTCTTGTGCTCAACGTTTTCTGGAATTCATAAATTCCAATGCCATGGATCAACTTATCCACATCCCCACCAGGGGCAGCAATATCCTAGACCTGGTTATTACCAACATGGGCAACCAGTGCTCCACACCAGAGGTCACTTCCTCGTTGGTCAGATCCGACCACAAGCTAATCACCCTAGACATCCACATCCCTCTCCCACCCCCCATTAGGGAAACCACAGTAAAAAATTTCTCCAAAGCCAACTTCACACTTCTTAAGACAGAAGTGGCAAACTTCACGACAGCCATGCTGAATGACAATAGAGGTATGACTGCTGAATCCTACACAAATACACTTTATAAGCACTTACAATAGTGCATGGATCGTGCAATCCTTAACAGAACCAAGATGCTATCCTGCAAAAAAGGAAGCCAATCTGGTGGTCCCCTGCCATAAACAAACTCTACAACAGAAGAAAGAAACTTTTGCAAAAAAGAGTAAAATCCCATGATTGGAGAAACTCCCTGGTCAGCCTCAGTAAAAAGCTGAGATCCCCCATTAAAATACTCCAAAGCTAGTTATGAAAACAAAATCACCACTGACTCTAATAACAACCACAAAGCATTCTATAGCTATGTCAAGAATCTCAATGGCAATACTCAGATCTACTCTGAGTTACAGCACAATGACACTAAATATACAGAACCAACTGATATTGCCAACATCCTGGCAGATAGGTTCAGTGCTAACTTTACCCCCTTGTCATCCCCTAAAGGGCCCATCTCTATACCAGAAGAATGCAAAGTTCCTGTAATCACGGCTGTACAGGTAAAAAACACACTATCCAAAGCCAAGAACACAGCATCCATGGGACCTGACAACATCCCAGGCTGTGTTCTACATGAACTACAGAACAAACTGGCACCCCACCTAAGTACCATGTTCAATCATAGCCTCACCTCAGGCTATGTGCCCACTGAGTGGTGAACAGCGACAGTTATCCCACTCCACAAAGGGGGAGCCACCACAGACCCCGGAAACTACTGCCCCATTAGCGTAACGAGCCTGGTCTGCAAGGCTATGGAATGTATTATCATGGAACTTATAAACAATGACATTGGTAATCTCCAAACTCAGGACTCCACCCAGTTCGGGTTTGTAAAAGGCAAATCATGTCTCCTAAACCAGATAGACATCTTTGAAGCAGTCACCAAAGCTGTAGATGAGGGTAAGGTGGTTCACACAGCCTATCTAGATCTCGCCAAGGCTCTCAACACCATTCACCACTCTGGAATTATAGATAAACTCACTAAACTAGGTATAAATCCCTATGTCACAAGATGGGTTGCCAACTGGCTCACTGACAGAACCCACACTGTGAAAGTAGCAGACTCCAAATCCAACTTCAGATCAATGACAAGTGAAGTACCACAGGGTTCAGTCCTGGGTCCTCTCCTGTTTGGTATCTACTTCTCTGAAGTACAGGCCAACACAGAAGGTCTTTGGCTAATGAAGTTCGCAGATGACTGCAAACTAGGAGCCATAATCAAAAGTCTAAAAGATGTGGACATCCTACAAAAGGGCCTCGCTGAAACAGATGTCTGGTCAAAGCCATGGCCTCAAGCTCAATGCCAAAAAGTGCATTGTCATCCCTTTTGGTAAAAACTCTGTACCCATGAACTACCACATAGGTGGTAGTCTACTTAACACCGAAAGTGTGATAAGAGACCTTGGGACACAGGTGGACAGTAGTCTCTCCTTTGATAATCACATCACCACAGTAGTCAGGAAATCCTTCTATGTGGCACACCTCATCACAAAAGGTTTCTCATCCAGGAAAAAAGAGGTCATTGTTCCCCTCTACTCGTCACTCATTAGACCCATTATAGAGTACAAAGCCCCTTTTGGTATGAACCTCACAAGACATCTACAACAACTGGAAAGGCCACAGAAATACCTCACAAAGAGGATTACCAGCCTCAAACAGATGCCCTACGCAGACCATCTCAAAAAACTGCAGCTTTACTCTGTCGCATATCGTCTACTCAGAGGCGATCTCTGCCTAACACACAAAGCTATGTCAAACCCAGAGCTTTTAGACATGTTCCACTTAAAGAAATCCCAATCCCTACAAGCTACACACTCTAGGGACCTAAACCTTGTCACCACAATAAATAGAACATGCTGGAGGGATAGATTCCTGTCCCAGAGACTTCCCATACTCTGGAACAAACTACCTATCTATATCAAACAAAGCTCCTCATTAGCACTGTTCAAGAAAAATCTTGATGATTGGATGGGAGATAGGAAATTCACCCCAGGGATCACTTCTGTGGCTCTGCTCGAAAGTGGCACAGGAAAATAATTTTTCTTGGGTGGTGAAAGCCAGGGTACCCTTGGCTAGGCTTATATAGGCCCTAGGGCCAACAGCCTAGTACCTGCCTATGAACCTATGACCCTATGAACAATAATAAACATCTTGTTATTTATCAACATTTTGTAGATGACCTTTTCCTAGGTTGGAAAGTAATGAGTTTGAATTAGTGACTTTTTTTGAAGAGTTAAACAAGAGTAGTAGCTTTCTTAAGTTCACAATGAACAGTTCAAAAACTAGCATAGACTTTTTAGATGTCACAGTTGTCAAAAAAGAGGGAACCCTGACCACTAAGTTGCATAGAAAAGCCTGCTATATCCAAACATTTTTACATAGGGAGAGTAGGCACCACCAGCACATGTTTATGAATATTATAAAAGGACAGGCGATGAGAATTTCACGCCTTTCATGTGAAGATTTGGATTTTGAGAGGCGTATAAAGCAATTGAGTCAAGAGTTTGAACATAGGGAGTACAGTAAGAATGAGATAGATAAGGCATATAGTATGGTTATGCAAGAGAGAAATAGAAGAGATAGTTCTTACTTCTCTGATATGAAGAAGGAGGATTGACCACAAAAAGGTACATTGCAGTATGCACCTTTAGCCTTATCTTATACAGTGGACATAGCTAAGGTGAGGGACATGATTAGGGGCTATTGGCATATCTTACAAACAGACACTAGACTGGCAGGTTTAGTGGGAGATAAACCTAGGTTTATTTACAAGAATAAATGAACACTCAAACAGCAACTTTGTTATCCTAAGTTTAATCATTTTAATGATAGTTTGATTTGGGGTACACGGAAATGTCAGGCTTGTGCTTATTGCTACTGTATTGATGAGTCCAGATTTTTTAGACATCTTGTTACAGGATTTTTATGGCAACTAAATGAACTTCCTTTGGATCTCAGCTGAAGCTATAGCCTATCCTGACTCTAGTCTCATAAACAGATCTCTCTCAGAATGCAAAGTCCCCACCTCATGAAAAACATCATATATAATTCCACTGCACAAAAGAGGCAACTCCTTAGAGCTCAACAACTATCGCCCAATGGCAATCCTATCACCTTTATCCAAAATATTAGAAAGAGTTGTTCATACTCAACTACTACAGTACCTCCAGAATAACAACCTACTCTCCATATCCCAGCATGGCCTTAGACCTTCTCATAGCACCACAACAGCACTACTGTCATTCACCAACATAGTTAACCACCACAGAAACAAGGGTCTATTTGTTTCTTCCATATTCTTAGACCTATCAAAAGCCTTTGACATGGTAAACCACAGTCTGCTTCTTGATGCCCTATCCACCCTAAATATAAGTCCATCCTCTATATCATGGTTCAACAGCTACTTATCTGCCTGTCAGCAAGCAGTCCTATGGCAGGACCAATTGTCCCCCTTGTTACCAGTAACCATAGGAGTCCCTCAAGGATCCATCCTTAGTCCACTGCTGTTCTCTCTATTTACAGATCAGATCTCTTCATCCTCTCCCACTGCCTCAATAGTACAATATGCAGATGACACCACCCTCATATGTGCTGCCCCTACCTTTAGTGAACTGCAAACCCTTACCCAAAATAACTTCACCTTAGCCAAAACTTGGTTCACTAACATCAAACTTCTTCCTAATCTAAAAAAAACAAAGTAATTCTTTTCAGCCCTGGTATAGCTCCTCCCCTAAATAATAATTTCACCATTAACTCCAAAGAAAACATTCAAATCAGTCCAACCACACACACTAAACTGCTAGGTGTAGAAATAGACAATAACCTGAGGTTCAACATCTACATAGCACAAACCATTAAGAAAGTTAATAAAAAACTTGGTCTCCTCTACAGGAACAAACAGTTGATGACAAAACGCACCAAAGTAACCATCGCAAGGACTTATCTTCTATCCACCCTCCACTATGCCTCTCCCATCTTGACCAATCTCTGCCAAACTGATATAAATAAAATAAAATCTTGCTACAACAAGATTGCTAAGTTTGCTACTGAAGCCTCATATAGGTCTCACCACTGTCTATCCCTTAAGCAACTCAACTGGCTTGAGTTGCCTCATATACTTATACTCAATCAACTCTCTATAGCACACAAACTCTACTACCTTCCTGAGATAACCCCAGCACTTCAGCACTTAATTCAGCACCACATTCCCTCTAGAGCCTTAAGATCTAGTAACCAGAACCTCATAACTGTCATCAAACATAAAAACAAAGTTGGTAAGTCCCTCTTTGCCAACACCATTTCCAAAACCTGGAACACACTACCAAGCCAAATAACTTCTACAACCTCCTTTAGTCAATTCAAAAAACTCCTGAAAACCTACTATCTAAGTAACTGGCTATGCTCATGCCACTCACCAGGCTAATCCATACCAAGAGAATTTGTCAGGGTACAGCTATGTATAAACAGTTTCTCCCCTGAAAGCTTCCAAACCTGTGTACATTTGCCTTACAAAAATTATAACTGCAAAAGAAAAAAATGCACCTCTGATTGTCTACTGTAAGAAATGTTAATCACTAGCATGATGTCTTGTTGTGTGTTGTTGTTGTTGTGCCTTTCAGCTTTTCCCAGTTAGGGGTCGCCACAGGGGAACTCCAGTCCGCTAATGATTGGCAGTTGATTTTTACATGCTGATTTGCCAGCCCTGATGCACAACCTTCAACGAAGGTGCGCCCACTCATGCATGTCTCCACGCAGAAGACGCTCTAGCTGAGAATCGAACCAGACAGCGTCTTACTGTGAGGTGACAATGCTACTGCAGCACCACCACTGCTGATATGTCTTGTTGTGTGTATATATGCTATATGTATGTTTGTTAATCACTAGCATGTTGCCCTGATGTGTATATATGCCATATGTATTATGTTCTACTTCTTTTTACTCTCATGTAATGTATTGTAATGTGGAGCTTTTCTCCCCAGGCCTCCGCTGAAAATGGACTTGTGTCCTGTCGGACTTTCCTGGTAAACAAATGTAAAATAAATAAATAAAAAATAAATAAAGGCTAGTGCAGATTGTAATACACAAAATGTGATCTATGTAGCCCACTGTCAGTCTTGCTTTAAATTCTATGTTGGCAAGACTAACAGACATTTGACAGAAAGAATTAGGGACCATTTATACTGCATGAAATGGGGACTTGATTATAGTGCCCTAGCCAAGCATACACTTATGAATGGCACACAACACACTCTTTTGTTTCAAGCCCTGCATGTAGTGTGTGAGAGTATTAGGAAAGGTGATGTGACAAACAAAACAGAAAATGTTGAACTTCAGTGGATTTTGCGCTTAGGGGCTCACAGGGATTATGGGCTTAATGATCAGGTCCCATCGAAGCCTGTGTTAAAATCTAGAAGTCTTAAGTAATTACTTTAATTTAGGGTTAGGGAGTTTTATATTTAAGATTTTAATTATGTTAATGAGGTTTAATTGTTTAATTGATGATTTTTCAAGTGTATAAAAATGGGGTGTTGTTTTAGATGAGTGGTCTGAAGAAGCAGTATGGTTTACTGTGAAAGCACTTAGTTACCTCTAAATAAACAAACTCTGGATTTTATCTAAAGTTGTGGATTGTGCTTTATATTTGCTTACTGTCACTGAACAAGTTGACTATTGTTTTTCTGCCTTTTGCCTGCCTGTTTTTTCATCGTTTTGTAATCTAAATATATATAATGTATATTATGTGTAACACAACATTAAATAACATAACATTCAGTATGTTAACAACATGCCAGTAAGAATTAAAGCATAAGGGCAACAAAACAGTTAGTTTAACAAAATATGTTAATGTTGAATCATAATAAAACATAATGATAATTAACCACATTTTTCCAAAATATAGTTTATTAAAATATGTTAATATTAAATCATAACAAAAAATAATAATAAATAAATGATGATAAGGGGTGGGGAGAGAGAGAGAAAGAAAAACATTCCATTACTGACAATGCAGATTATATCCCTGAAAACACTGATAATAAATACTCTACAGGTATGTAGTGTCAGTTTTGAGTACAGTGACTACAAGTTTCCTATAGCTGATGAAGCACGTACATACCTCTCAAGCTGTTAGCATGGGTCAGTATGGACCAAGCAATAACAAATGTAGGTACATAACTACACGGAACAGTTTCACATAATGTGGACTTATATACCTACAAAGGTGTTCTGTGAGCGGATTTGTTGACACATTGCATTCCAGGTAATCATTTTTCTGGTAATCCTGTGACAGGCAGATTAGGAAGTTTTAATTACATTACGAGAAATTGTGTTCTGTACAGTACATACACTAGACAGCCATTATGCCTTAGTTGGCAGGCATGGGAATAGAACCCGACAGCTGTGACTGCGGGCGACATCTGCAAATGCTGTAATAATTGACTGCAACAACTTAGCACAGACATACGAGGAATACAGCCATACTAGACATAGTTAGACAGATTTATTTAGGAATCAGCAATGCTTATTAACACTTTATTGGTATTGCTGATGTGTCTGTGAAATCTCAACACAATATCTGCTCATAACATGGGCTACCTCACCCATATACCTTTTGTTCCTGGGATGGGAGAAAATGAGAGCATTATGTGACTGATAATAGCCTGGAGACAACCTTGTACCATACTATGAGTTGAACAATACATGTTACAGGACATTCGTTTTGCATTCTAGAACTATTACAGTGTTATAATTGACTGCAGTGAGAGTAGAACACACATGCATGGAATACAACTGTACTGCACATATTAAAACATATTTATTGAGAAATCCACAATGCTGCTTGTCACATTATTGGTATTGCTGTTAACTTTCTGTGAGGTCTACACACAATATCTGCTCATAACATGGGCTTCCTCACCCATATGCCTTTTGTTCCTGGGGTGGGAGAAAATGAGAGCATTATGTGATTGATAATGGCCTAGAGACAACCTTGAACGATACTCTGGGTTGAACAATACATGTTACAAAACATCCATTTTGCATTCTAGAAGTATTGCAGTGTTATAATTGACTGTAATGACAGTAGAACACACATGCATGAGATGCAACTGTATTGCATATATTACAACAGATTTAGTTAGGAGTCAACATTTCTGGTTAACACTTTATTGGCATTGCTGATAAATTTCTGTGAAGTCCACGCAATATCTGCCCATAGAGTGGACTACCTCATCCATATACCTTTATTACCTGATGTAGGAGGAACAGACAGCATTATGTAACCGATATTGGCCTGGAGACAGCCTTGGACCATACAATGAGTTAAGCAATACAGTTTACAGGCCATTAGTTTTGCATTCTACAGCTATTACAGTGTTACACTTGACTGCAAGTATATTTTCCACTGTTTTACTAATATGCAAGCTGAATGTCTACAAAACTGGTATGCATAATGATGTGCTTCTCTCCCAACAACTACAGCTGAGAGGGCTCGCAATGTAGAGTCTCATTCCGGGCACCTGGCCAGGTTGTGTCGTGAGTGTGGTAAGTACAGATTTATTATGTTAACTGTAGTGCAATAAGCAAGAAAGAGTAAAGATTTACTGCAGTAAAGTATACAAAATAAAAACTGTAGTTCAATAAATGGGCAAGTAGAACTATAGTGCAATTAATGAGCATTTAGAGCTGTAGTACAATAAATGAACAATAACAACTGTATTGCAATAAACAATAAACAGTACAAATAACGATAAGCAAAATGGTGTACAGTAGGATCGTGTTGTCATAACCATCACAATAGAGCTGTATGCATTGCTTTTCTATGGTAAATCCTGAGGAATGACTAGTAAGACTGCATCCTGCAACTTATCTGCACATTCACCTGAATGCCTACAAACTGATATGCATTCTCTTGCAATATGTCTGACTGAGAGGTGCACTGTCAGCAAAAGTGTCTGCAGTACATCAGTACAACAGACTAAATAGTATTTCGCAGGCACCCTCTACATCCATACTGCCTATGGGAATACATGAACTCTTATGTGCTGTGGTCATCATTTCACTCCAGACACTCTTCCATCATACCTACTGCTTTCCATAACACTATCATCATTCTTCTGACCTCATTCTCTGCGAGGATGACATGTATGTCTGTTAAATGAAAAAAATACTGTAATAAAAAGATCAATACACAGGAGGTTCAGGTTCAGGTTCTTTACTAGTGTACACCTGGAGGCAAAAAACGTACAAGTACAAATTTTGTCTGAATCAAACAGGAAGAACACAACTTTTATGGTATTTCTTACTAGTATTAACCCACCAGGCTAATGTAGTCAGTCACAAGGGGTTTTACATCACTTTAGCTTACAATATTCTATTCATCTAAAATGCTGATACTACATTTTGCTTAAAAAGTTTTCTGGTAAACAACGTGGCCTTGCTAGCCACCTGGTTAGTTAAAATACCCTTTTACAAAAGTTTCCACTCAAGGTTCTAAATTAATTCGAACATAATAGTAGATACAGTTCTCAATACATTTTCCTTGTTACATGTTATCACTTCTTCATTGCAGCCGGTGCGTTATCTAGTAACATATACAAGGTTGATTGCTCAAGCGGAAAAGAGCAGAAGATTCTCATTATTTCACACATTTAATTTCCTGACCCAGCAGATAATCACTTGTGAGAAGTATAAACATTAATTCTTGCTGAGCTAGCAGCTGCTGGGGTCAGAGGCCAACTTGCAAAAGGCACACTGCAGTTTCCAAAAGCTTCTTGCAGTTTCATATGAATTCATTTTTCTTGTCATAACATTAATAGAATAAAATGCATTATATCTTTCTTATTTCTTAATAAGCACTAAACATATACATTAATACATATTTTTCTAACATTTTCCCCCCTGTTAATACTTTTTATTCTATTCTCAGAAGTTTAAACGATTTTCATTTCTTCTCCTAACCTCTTCCACTTGGGACTTGCAGTTAAGAGAGTCATTCAGTTTAGACTTCAAGGAGAATTTCATTTGGAACCAATTCCTCAAGTTCAATGTCTTGATACAAGGTTTCAGAGACAGACATATCTATAAAATCATTAATTAATCTTTTCCTGCAGGGGATTCCACAACAAACACATGCTCCTAATAGGAGTAAACCCACACAAATGGCAATCAGAATATTCATTAGGATGGAACTCCACCCCCCAAACAGATTCTGGAAAAAATCCGTCAGAGGGTTTGGGCCTGGTTTGGTCATGGCCAACACTTGCTAAATCACCTCCAGATGGTTATTAATTTCATGTCTATTATCTGGTATGTACGCACAGCATTCTTCTTTGATAAGCGCACACGTACCACCTCTCGCCGCTAGGGTGAAGTCAAGAGCCATCCGATTTTGCAACACAACAGTTCTCATGGCATTCAGTTCATCAGTCACTAATTCAAGAGCAGAAAAAGTTGCATTACTCATTACTTCGAGAAGTTTCGACAGTTTTCTCAGCTCCCAAATCGATTTGACTGCACCATATGCTGGGAGTATACCTGCCCAAGATATAACACTGTCACTCAAGTCCATATGAGTCAATTTGTCTTTGTCCTACATGGAATTATGGTCTTTCCAACCTGCTTCAACTCACCCTACTGGATTCACAGGTTTCTCGATTGGATCTTTGGTTTTCTAGGAAACATCTCTCACGTTCTGTATTTTACCCAGAGGTAATTCCGCAGTGTGTCATATGGCCGGAACCAGGTAGCCCAAAAAACAACTGCCGGACCAATTCTCAGGTAGCCATTTGTATGCCTTTTTCCCACACACAAAATAACAGTTTTCAACTTTAGTGCTAATACGCACTAGCCCTGCATGAAACATTTTCTTATCTATGATTGACAATTGTTTAATCAAAACAGGATTTCTTTGTACTTCATTAAATGTCATTTTCATTGAGTTCAAATATAAATCATAGTTAGTATTGCAAACAGTACCCCACTTTTAGTCTTAATATAACATTTATAAGATATTGTTATGTTACAGTTACTCCAGCCCACCTGGAGAGTATCATTCTTGAAAAAACACACAATCCCTTTTTGTGTAACAGGTAAATACAATGCTATTTTATCCTGTGATCTCACAGTTCCTGTGTCAAAAAGCAAATTCTCCCAAGTCTCATTGATCCCTAAAGGAACAGCGGACATTAGTAGTCCTCCATATGCTGTTGGTATAGCTGTACAAACCCAGCAGTTTGAAATTTTCATAGTCTCAGCATATACACGTTTAATTGCTAGGTATGTGTTAAAGTTTGGATGCCAGTCTATGGATGTCTCATCACGTTTATCCAGTTTTACTTGTGTGGTTGAGAAATGAAAAAACCACAACAAAAAGAAAATTGTCAAAAGTACAGTCAACAAGTGTATTCTCAATAATATGATTATGCAACATTTTTGAGGTTGGTCTGCATTCTTATCTTTGGCCATTTTGTTCTTGTTGCGTAACAGTTACAATGTTTTTATCAAGTTGAAAGTTCTTTACCAGTTTACAGTGTGTCAAATGGATCCAAGATGACCTTTTGGCTATTTTGACTGCAGTAGGCGTGGCCAGCAGTACCTGGTATGGTCTTTCCCACTTCGGGCTTGCCCAATTCTTCCTCTTTGTTACCTTCACCCAGATCCAGGACCCCAGGGCTAGAATTGCTTCCAATGGTCTGGTCTGTTCTTTATCTGAAAAAGAGTTAAACTGCAAGAGAGATTTATTTGTTAACAGTTTCCTCATATAACTAGCTAGTGAACTATCAGCCTCCTGGTCTGCAGGCATGAGAGCTTTCCACTGAGGTACATAATATGCTCTCCCAAACACCATTTCAAAAGGAGTTAAACCCTTTGCATTTGGAACTGTTCGCATACTCAGCAGCGCCAGAGGCAGACAGTGCACCCAGTTCTTTTGGGTTTCATTGACTAACTTCCTGAGTTTGTTCTTAAGGACTCCATTGTACCTCTCCACCAGTCCTGCAGACTGAGGGTGATATGCACAATGGTTCTTAAGGGAAATCCCAAAGAAGCGTCCCAATTGCTGTATGGTCTGATTCACAAAATGTGTACCATTGTCACTATAGATCCTTTCCGGTATGCCAAATCTAGGAATAATCTCCTTTATGAGAGCTTTTGCCACTGTTGTTGCATCCGGGTTTTTAGTTGGAAAGGCTTCCACCCATTTGGAAAACATATCTACAATGACAAGGCAATACCTTTTGTTATCACATTTGTTCAATTTTATAAAATCCATACAAATAGTATGGAACGGATATGGTGGTGTAGGAAAACTTCCTTGTTTTGGTTTAAATGCCCCTTGTGCATGATGTTTGTTACAAATATGACATGCCGCACAAAATTTTTTTGTGTAATTTGTGAATCCATATGTTTGGAATATTCGGTTTACTAACTGTACCATCCCCCCTGTTGAGACATGGCACTGCCCATGGCTCAACAAAGCTGCATATCTAAACAAATTAGACGGCAAAATTGTTTTTTTCTCTTTGGAGATGTACAGCCCGTTTTCAAGGATAGCTCCTCGTTTTTCCCATTTTTGTTTTTCTGCTTTTGTGGTAAGCGTCTGCATCGTTTTTAACATTTCTAGGTTTAAAATTTCAGAGGGTTGTAATTCCTCGTCTAAAAGTAAAGTTTCTAAGTCTGAAGCTGCTTGCTTCGCAGCTGCATCAGATCTCGCATTACCTTTTGAAATTCTGTCCTGCTGTTTCGTATGAGCTACGCATTTGCAAATAGCTACTTTAGTAAGTAACTGAATAGATTCTAACAATTCTAAAATAAATTGTGCATGATTAATTGGTTTACCACTAGATGTTATCATCCCTCTATTTTTCCACTGCTGTTCAAAAACATGTACAGTGGAAAAAGCATACTGACTGTCAGTATATATGTTTACACATTTGTCTTTTGCTAAGGTACAAGCTCGTGTTAAGGCAATCAATTCTTCTGCTTGTGCAGACAAGTTATGTGGTAAGGATTGGGCTTCTAAGGTTTCAGTGTCTGTAACTATTGCATATCCCACTAGATTTTTCCCTGTAGGGCCCCTTCTGCATGAGCCATCCACGTAATATGTCACCTTGGCCTTATCCAAGGGAATATCCATGAGATCTTGTCTGGGTAAGGTTTTCTGCTCAATTTCTTGCAGGCAACTGTGTGGTGTGCCATCCGCAGGAGTTGGGAGCAAAGTTGATGGATTTAATGTTGTGCATCATTCAATTGTCATATGAGGTTGGCTCAACAGTATAGTCATACAGGAAAGGTGTCTAGCAGGAGAGAGATATGCTACTTTTTCTTGCTGTAAAATTATCGTGACTGCATGAGGCACTCTAAATGTGAGAGGGTGGAATAACACCACTGAGGCTGAGGCCTGTACTGCCATTGCAGCTGCGACTACTGCTTGTACAAAGTGGGGCAAGTATCGCGCCACTGGGTCTAGTTGTGATGAATAGTAAGCTATGGGGCGTTGCTTATCCCCATATTGTTGTGTCAACACTGATGTCATATATCCCTGCTTACAGTCTACAGTTTGAAAGAAACGTTTATGTTAGTTTGGTAGTCTTAAGACTAATGAAGAAGCTATCAATTGCTTCAACCTGCAGAAAGCTATTTCTGCTTCAGGTGTCCATTGTAATAAATCCTGTGCTGCCATCGGCTTTTTGTATATGAGGTCGGTCAGTGGAGCAGATTCCAAAGCATAGTTTGGTATCCAACTCCGGCAGGTTAGTTGTTCCCAGGAAGGACATCATTTCCTTCTTGGTCGCTGGTTTGGGTGCTTGTAAAATCGCTGTTTTTCTATCCTCATCTAGTATTCTACCTTCTTTGGATATTACATACCCCAGGTATCTAACCTGTTTTCTCCAAAGCTGTAGTTTGCTTTTGTTTACTTTGTGTCCCTGTGTTGCTAAGAATTGTAACAGTGCTATGGTATCCTCCCTGCATTGCTGCTGGGTGGGGGCTGCTAGCAAGATGTCATCTACATAAAGTAGAATTTGACTACCCCCCGGTGGAGTGAATCCCACCAAATTACTAGCCATTTCTTGTGCGAATATTGTTGGACTCTCACAATATCCCTGTGGTAGTCGAGTATAGGTATACCTTTTCCCCTGAAATGTAAATGCAAACCAATATTGGCTATCAGGATGTATAGGTATTGAAAAGAAAGCATTGCTGATATCTACCACAGAGAAATATTTCTGGTGAGGTTTCAAATCATTTAACAAAGTGTGTGGATCTGGCACCGTAGGTGCTCTAGGTATTACTGCATTATTTACAGCTTGTAAGTCCTGAACCATACGCCATTCCCCGTTTGCCTTTTTAACAGGAAATAGGTGTGTATTACATGGTGAATCAGGAGACTCTACCAGTACTCCTTCTCTAAGTAATGCTGCTATTATAGGTTTGATTCCTATCTCTGCATCCTTTCTCAAAGGATATTGTCTCTTCTGTGGTCTGAATGCTGACTTTGGTGTAATAGTAACTGGTCCTGCTGTTCGAATAAGTCCTACATCTGACTTGCCTGTTGACCAAAGAATCTTTGGTATGTTACATAAGGCTTTCTCCTCTTCTTCTAATAGGAATGCTAATCAGCTGTCCTCGCTAGACTGCAAGTGTACAGCTGGGTGTGCCTGTGTTAACCAATTCAGTTTTTGTTTCTGTATTCCCTGCTCTGATAATTATAAATCAGTTTGTTTCTCCCATCTCGTTACCTTTTCTCCTAGGTCTGCCCATTTTACATTTTTGTTCTTAGTTAAACTGACATGTGGTAATCAATTAGATTTGTATAGTGCAAGGAATTCTTGAGGTAATGAACAGCTAACAACACTGTTTCCCTCAGTATCCCAGTACAGATTACGTAACACTAATCTGTTTGCACGATTTCTGAACAATTCTTGCTCTTAATCCTTATCAGGTCCTGGTGTGCTACAGTAATACAGAGTGCAATGCAACAAATGCTGTCTGTCAGTGTCAAGGGAGGGGGATTTACTGATGGCTACGTTCATCAGTTCCTCGGTCACTGCCCCTGGACCAGTCGTAACCAAGTCCTGGCTATACCAGTAAAAAGTTTCACCCTCCGGTCGCACCACAAAAGTATCCATCTGTCGCTGTGCCTCCATACCCTGCATAGTCGGAACTACTGCTATGCCAAATATCTGCATAAGGTCCCTACCTAATAGGTTCACTGGACATTTTGCAGAAACAACAATTTTACTCCTTTGAGTCATCCCTGAAACAGGGTCAGTTATTGCTATATCATGGGAAAGTGGTTCCCGGTATAGCTGTCCATTTGCAGCTTTCACTAATATATAATCAGGTGATTCTGAATGTTCCGGTAACTTGGAGGGGTGTATCAGAGTCCATGACGCTCCTGAATCACACAGTAATTTAACTTCCTTCCCCTCCACCAGAAGTGTAACTTCCAGTTTTGTGTCTGCTAGGTAGAGCTCTAGGCTCAATAATGCTAAATCTAAAATCTCATTTTCTTCATCCTCCATGTCTACTTGCACTTCCTCTACTCCTTCTATCACATTTACATTTGTTCTTTCTTTATTGTCTTTTCCCGATGATTTCTGACTCTCGTATGGTGTATCTTCACCATCATATAGTCAGTCCTTATCTCCCTTATCCTCTGTGATTACCTTCTTATTTTGTTTACAATCCCTAGCTAGATGTCCCTTCTTCCCGCATTTAAAGCATTCACCTCTCTTTTTCCTTTCTTCAAAGTCCTCTGACCATTTGTCAGACTGTTTATTTCCCTGTGCATTTTTCTTACCCTTTTTACCAGACTGTAATACATAAACTTCAGCTCCGTCTTCAGCAGTGAAGACTTGCGCTTTCTTTTTCTTTTTGCTATTAAAATGTCTTTCAGCATGTCTAGCATATTCAAGTAAGGCTTGTAACCTACTTGTTCGATGATCTATCATATGCTTCGTAATGAAGCTACTAATAGGTGCAATGCAACCTTTTAAAAATGCATTTTTCAGTTGTTGTTTATACGGGGAATCATTTGTCTAATTTTCGGGGACTGTCATACTGCTATGGTTATTAAAACATTCTAATAATCTGGCATAGTACCCATCTACTGTTTCATTTTCTTGCTGTATGCATTGATTAATACAAGTCCAGTCTGCTCTAAGTTTCCATTTCTCAGAGATTCGATCTGTAAGACCTTTTACTCTATTGTCAAGTTCTGTGTCACTATGTGGGAGTGGCTTAAATTCTGCATTACGAGGATTCCAGGTGCCACTAATCATGTGCCAATCTGGACCTACAATTTGTCTAACTACTTTTTCTACGTCTTCCCCATTTAAGTGGTAACTTAACCTCATGCCTTGTAAATCTTCTAGGAATTTTGTAAAATTAACTTTTGGATGGGGAATTCCCTCAGTAGCCTTCCGGATATCCTCCGGTGTCCACGGCCTATATACCAAGAGGGTTGGGTCCTGTCCAACCTGTCCTGCCTGAGGATTTGGTACCTCTATAAGTGGACATATTTCTTCCTCACTCTCAGCTTGTAAATTTCTCTCCATTTGATACAATTCGATGTCCCCCTGTGTTTTACGTGTTCAGGACCTAGTTTCAATGGGATCTCTAACAAACAATTTCGGTTTCACTGAGACATCAGGATACCGCGGAGGTGGACCAGCTTGTCCACCCACTTCATATCCTGAAAAAGGGAGTGGGGGGGGAGCCATTATCTTCTTTGTCTAAAAACAATGCCTTTGAATTATTACTCTTTTGTTCCCTACGGTTTGCTTCCTCAATCCACCTGTGTGCCTGAGGAATGCCTAATTGCCGTTGTTTCTTTGCCTGACCTTTTGTATCACTTTTAAGCTGTTTAAGAAGTTTAACAAGCGAAGATTTGTCTAATTTCCCATCAAATTCATATTTGTTAACCCATTTTGCATAATATCTAACATTATCTGCACATTGTAGTTGCATATATTTTGCATCTTCGGTTAGGGGCGGATCTCACGATGTTTTAGTGCACTGATTTTCCATGTTAATAAATGTTATGTAACCCTTTTACCACGTGGTACCACAACTTTAGTTCCTTTCACAGTTTATCTAGAATAACTGCCTACCTTATTCTGTTACCCTGATATATGACCAAATAAACAGTAACTTTTCTTGTCCCAGATCTGTATGACAAATCTGACAAAAAAAACAATATTTACTGTAACCTAGTCCCTGATCTAAAACAGAAAAAAAGGCAAAAAGTCTCCCTACCTGAGCCTCCGGTATTGAGCAGTCACGGTTCGAAGTGGAGATCTGCTCTTCAGCCACAGATCAGAAAGTGGCCAGCCTCTTTAAATGACAATTCAGTCGGAGGTCTTTTCACTCAAGAAGAACCATTTCGGTATCTTCTCCTGCATGCAGACTTTGACCACCGCTACGCTCTGATCCGCAGCTTCTGAGTGATTCTGGTACACAAAGGACCAATCTGTTAAATGAAAAAATACTGTAATAAAAAGATCAATACACAGGAGGTTCAGGTTTTTTACTAGTGTACACCAGGAGGCAAAAAACGTACAAGTACAGAATTTTGTCTGAATAAAACAGGAAGAACACAACTTTTATAGTATTTCTTACTAGTATTAACCCACCAGGCTGACATAGTCAGTCACAAGGGGTTTTACATCACTTTAGCTTACAATATTCTATTCATCTAAAATGCTGATACTACATTTTGCTTAAAATGTTTTAATGGTAAACAACGTGACCTTGATAGCCACCTGGTTAGTTACAATACCCTTTTACAAAAGTTTCCACTCAAGGTTCTAAATTAATTCGAACATAATAGTAGATGCAGTTCTCAATACATTTTCCTTGTTACATGTTATCATTTCCTCCTTGCAGCCGGTGCGTTATCTAGTAACATATACAAGGTCGATTGCTCAAGCGGAAAAGAGCAGAAGATTCTCATTATTTCACACATTTAATTTCCTGACCCAGCAGATAATCACTTGTGAGAAGCATAAACATTAATTCTTGCTGAGCTAGCAGCTGCTGGTGTCAGAGGCCAACTTGCAAAAGGCACACTGCAGTTTCCAAAAGCTTCTTGCAGTTTCATATGAATTCATTTTTCTTGTCATAACATTAATAGAATAAAATGCATTATATCTTTCTTATTTCTTAATAAGCACTAAACATATACATTAATGCATATTTTTCTAACAATGTCTCTCCCACATGTAATCATCCATTGCTGCACAATTTATTAGGTTTCCCTTTATACATGAGAAAGCTGTTCTTGACAAGACTGCATGATAAGGTGGTCTCTCTAACCTCATTTACCAGGATTGTGATAACAGTAATTGAAGGAAAATGATAATTAAAAGAAGCTAGATTTAAACAGCTGACTGGGCAGGTATTAATAGGAGTAAGTTAAAATCAAGGAAAGGCAGGGAGCAGGTAGCCATAGCCTAGGAGGTGTGGAGGAGATCTTGCTAGTATAGAGCTGAATCACTTGTGTACACTTTAAAGACACAATGTCTCCTTCTGACTAGCTTATGTAAACTGATGTAATTTAAAACTGCATACAAAAAAACAATATATTGTAAATCTAGTATATGCCAGGTAGGAACATCAAAATATACCACAAAATGCCAATAATATGCCACAGACTGCATAAAGTAAAACATGCTCTGTCAAATGTATTTGTGAAGCTTCGTGAAAGATTCAGGCATATGAACTGTGTTTAGCATCAGCATAACCAGGGCCATTTATTACTACAAGCACTAAACCATAACTTTAGCTAAAAGTAATCCATGCAGGGTGATGCAAGAATGTTAATATCATGTCCAATGATGGGAAATCCAGACAGGTAAGCATTCAGGCATGTCTTGCACAGTAGACCTCATCACTTTCACATCATTTTCAGGCACACATATTGTGCAGTAATAGAGTGCTGCAAATGTAATTTAATGTCTACATCAGATTTCACACAGCTCAATCTGTTTCTGACATCACTGCCAAGCAGGGAGATAATGCCTTAAGGTGGAATTCATTGGCGACATCCTGATTTGCCTCCTTTGTGAAGCTGTAGAGGCAATACCAAACTGATTATTTGACCACTGTGATGTCAAGCAGGAAATTGTCAACCAGTTCATTAAGATTACCGGTACAACAAAAGCAGAAAAAGTAATTTGGTTATGAGTGGAATAACCATCCAATAGGCAGCACCACCCAGCTCTTTGAGGTGAACAATGCATAGTTCACATAGATTTGTAGTAAAGCTACATAGACCATAACAACAATATAAATTTAACTGCCAATGCGGATGGCGTCCAGCATGTTTATATATATATATATATATATATATATATATATATATATATATATACAGTAAATTAAGAGGCCGTGTCATGAAATCCTTAACATGCATATGCTGGTATCTGCTTTTATGCTGATACATGTGCATAAGTGCACAACCACACATATATGTATAAAATTATGTACATCAAGTGTGTGTATGTGTGTGCATGCATGCACTTGTATGTCTAATGCCATAAAAACATTACACATTACACAAATGTACATACCCAAACATCCATGCATTTTTTTAGATGGCCAGTTGTAGCTACCAATGAATATTTAATACATGAACCATCCTGTACTCTAAGAATAGAGAACACATATTGTGATGAAAGATGAAACCATGAAATCATGTAACTGTTCTCAAATCTTATTGCACAAGATATTCCATATATCATATGAGCCAGACATGTCACTTTATCCCTTATTTTCTTTTTTAATTATTCAGGATGCAGTACTTATGTTATTTGTGTGAGTTGTGCATTGAACAGGAAATTAATGGATTACTTCAGATATGATTTCTAACTCTAGCTAAGATGAGATTTTCAGCTTTCTGTTACGTTAACAGCTGATTTTGTATTCTTTTTGTAATGTATGAGAGATATTCTAGTTTTATATCTTTACATTTTCAGGTTGTTTAATCATATTTAGTTTAATTATTTAAGGTTCATTTGGCTGGTAATGGAATTTTTCAACTGGCTTATTGAAGTCAGTTATTATTGTTATTATTATTATTATTATTATTATTATTATTATTATTATTATTTAGTTAATGCATTTATTTGTGTTATTTATTTATTTCCATTGGTTGAATGGTTTTGTCTGGGCAGAACCTCTTTTTAATGGAGGCCCAGGAAGTGGATTTCAAAAACACAAAAAGTTTACAAAAACATACATAGGCATAAACAAACGAAAATAAACAAATAGTGTGTGTGTGTGTGTGTGTGTGTGTGTGTGTGTGTGTGTGTGTGTGTGTGTGTGTGTGTGTGTGTGTGTGTAAAAAACAAGGGGCAGAAATTCATGTTGGCTGTTTACAAGTAGAAAAGAGAATGGTTATAAGAATATACAGTTGGAGTGATGAGTGTGTATGATTATTTGGAAAAGGATGATCGATTTTATAGTTCAAGTTGATATGATTATCCAAGTGCAGAGCAGGAGCGTAACCAAGAGTTGGATGGGTATTTCCTGAGTCTGGCTTTAAAGGATTTCAGTTTTTTTCCAGTTGTTGTAGTTTAATTGGTATGTTGCTCCACAGTTTAGTGAGCAACTTGAGTAAATTGAGTCATCAGCTACAGTTTTTAATTTACTAGAAATTAAGAAAAATTTATTTCCTGGGTGCATTTCCCCTTTAAGTGAGCAGTGTTGGAGAATATTATTTAAATAAGGACAATTTTAAGGTTTATAAATTAGGTTATATGCAGTAATGAGTTATGTAATAGCAATACTGCAGAAGCTCAATCAAATGTAATTGTTTAAGGGCAACATATTGATGTGTTTTGGATGGTAGGTTAATTGCGAATTTAGCTATCTTGTTATACAATCCATCCGGTTTCTTCATATATGTAGAGTGCAGGTTAGTAAAAATGAGAGCTGCACGAAGAAGTGATGGGAGAAGATAGGATGAAGCTTTGGATTTTCTTAGCAGATTCTGAGAGAGAGATATGGACTAGCTAGATTAACTACATAAAGTTTTTGGTGTGTTTTATTAATGGCTTGAAGAATATGATGCCCACATTTTAGGTTTTCATCTGCAGTAACATCCAGCAACTTAGTTTATGATATAATTTCTATTGTAGAATTCTCCTTTGATGTAATGCTAAAAATTTGTTTTTAGTTTAGGTACTATTTTTTAAAAATAGCATTGGCTTCATTTTCTTTGCATTTAAGATTAGGTTGGATGTGTGTAACCATGACTCGATAGATGAGAAGGACTCTTGAATGTCCTGCTGAAGGTACTGCATGTTAGGAGTTCAGGAGGTAAGGGTAGTGTCATCTGTGTATTGTACTATGCTGGTTCCAGTGTGGAGTAAATTTATAAAGATGTTAAACTGGAATGGTCTTAGGACTGATCCTTGAGTTGCACCTACAGTGTTTTGCCATGTTATAGCTTGTTGCCTATTTGATAGGTAGCTTTGAAACCATTTATTTTATTTTACATTTGTTGACTGGGAGAGTCCAACTGGATTACAAGTCCATTTTCAGTGGAGGCCCAGGGAGAAAAGCACCAAGAGAAAAGTTTTTTACAAAGAAGGACGAGTGATCAAATCCTAAAGAAAAGGGCTTGGTTAGTAATTTTTGATGAAAACTATATCAAAGGCTTTAGGTTAAGTCTAAGAAAAGGTAAGTATTGCTCATCCCTCTCTAACATAGATGACGAATAGGCAGAGTAGTTCATTTAGATGCTTTATTATATAGAAACAAATCAGAATGGATAGCAGCATCATAAAATATAAACAAACTGCTTAACAGACAGACCTTACAGACATACATGCTTGCATCTCAACAGCTTACTACAAAATGGCAGTCAGACTCGCACATGCTCAGTAAACATACACTTGTGCAAACCCTTAGATAGCTTTTAAAGGTACATATACTAACATTGATATACATCCTCCCTCTTAAAAAGATTGCCCTTAGTTGAAAATAACATTGGAGTTAGACATGCATTTCTATAGACATTATAAACAAACAACACGTTCATGTGCAAGTTGCTGTGTATCTATAACATGGTCTGGAGATGTGACTGGATCTGGTAACATAACAATCTGGAGTGGGTTTAGCAACAGGGACAGGGGGACAGTCTTCAGTAAAAACTCGTATCAGGAATTTCTGGATTCATCACAGGAATGTGAATATTATCTGGAACTGGAACACTAGTTGACTCACTCTGAAAGAGAGTCTTTCTCACAGGCTATGTGCTGTGGTATAGGCTCAGACACCGGCATCATATGTTTCCGATTCCGCCTAAACTCTACCTCTTGTGATTACACAATGTCAAATCTTGGCTCTGATCAAATATTCTTCATGACTCCAATCCGATCATAACCTTTGGACGTTTGCATCCTTACCACTTCTCCTTCTCATAATGGATTGAGTGGTTTGGACTTATTGTAGTAGGACTTCTGGGTTAAACACTTCTTTGACAGATTGGTTTTCACTGACCTGTTGTTCTTGACAAATGGAACCAACAACTGACTACTGACTGGTAACGTGACTCTGGTTTGTCTTGACAGAAGTCTCTAGGCAGGTGAACCAAGATGTTTCTCACAAGGAATATTTCTGAGATTCAGGAGATTCAGGAAAACATCACTATTGTCCTGTTTTGACTTTTCTAGTAAGGGTTTTGCACTTTGAACTGTACATTCTGCCAAACTATTTGACTGAGGATACACTCGGCTACTCATGACATGAGTAAAGTCTTACTCTTCTGCAAATCTTTTGAGCTGTTGGCTTGTAAACTGTGTGCCATTGTCAGAAATAACTGTGCGGACTACCATGTACTGTAAAATGATGCTTCATCTTAGTGATAACAGTATTGGATGCTAGATTAGGAAGCAGGTCAGTCTCAAACCAATTTAAATAAGAGTCTACTAACACAAATACTGTTGACCATTCCATTTGAAAATGTCGGTAGCTACTGTCGACCAAGGTAGTTCAGGAAACTGGTTTAGATGAAGTGGTTCTTTCTGTTGATATGACTTAGTACTGTTACACAGAGAACAAGATAATAACACTCTCTCAATATCTTGTGATATAGAAGGCCAAAATACTAGACCTCTCGTCCTTTTTTGGTAGAGTATGCTCTTGGGTGACCACGATGCAAGATAGTAATGTACTCTTGTTGCAAGGACTTTGGAACAATTACTTTTGGACTTTTCATAATGATACCTTTGTCAGACAAAATCTCATCTCTGCATGGAAAATAAGGTTGCACTTCTTGAGGAAAACTAGATTGTTTTGATGGCCATCCTTGTTGAATAAAGTGGTTGAGCCTCTGTAAACTGGATCTGTGGCTGTGTGATCTCTCAGCTCATCAAGATGTGTGGAAGAAAAATTTCTCTCTTCCATTACTTCAAAATCAAGGTTCTCATTCTCATGCTGTTCAGTGGTGTTTCTAGGTGATCTGGACAATGTATCATCAAGACAAAGAAGTTTGCCTTTCTTGTAGACAAGAGTCAAACTACACTTTTGAAATCTCAGCATCATATGTTGCAATCTGGCTGGAGCTGTATGTATAGGCTTTCTAAAAATACTGACTAGAGGTTGGTGGACTGTTTTGATCTGGATAGGTCTACCATAAACATAATAATGGAACTTTGAGCATGCAAACACAATTGCCAAAAACTCTTTCTCGATCTGAGCATACTGCATTTCAGTTTGGGTAAGAGTTCTTGATGCATAGGCATCAGGTTAATCCTCTTGTAGAATGACTGCAGCTAGACCAAATCTAGAAGCATCACATGAAAGAGTGACTGACTTATGAGCATCATAGTACCTGAGAGTTGGTGGACTGGCAATTGTCTGTTTCAGTTCATCAAATGCTCTTTGGTGTTGTTCTAACCAAGACCAGGATACATCTTTACATGTCAGCTCCCTGAGTGGTGCTAAAAGTTGGCTCAAGTCTGGAATGAACTTGCTTAGATAGTTAACCATGCCAAAAAATGTTGCAGGGCTTGAACATTGTCTGGAGATGGCATCTTGAGAGTGGCTGTTTGCTTAGAAGGGTCTGGTTATAGACCTGAACTGGTAAATAAATGACCAACATAAGTAACGTCTTGTAGCCAGAATTTGCATTTCTGTGGATTGAGCTCAAGATTTACTTGACATGCTTTTTTCCAGAACTTTTCTGATGTTTCTGTCATGGTCAGCTTCACCATTACCTCCTGCTAGTATGTCTACTATAATAGCATAAGGATACCCAGAAAAATGTTGCTCCATTGCACGTTGAAAGATTTCACTTGCAGAATTTATCCCAAATTCTCAAAAATCTGTACCTTCCAAACAGAGTACTGAAAGTAGTTAGCAATGAGGATTTCTTGTCAAGCAAAATTTCCTAAATGAACTCTTTGCATCTAAGATAGAAAAAACAGTGGCATTTGGCATCAGAGCTGCAACTTCTTCAACTGCATGCATTGGATGATGACATCTTTTTAGTGCTTTGTTCAAATCTCATAGATCAATGCATATTCTGATGTCATCTGAGCTTTTCTTATGAGCTACCACCATACAAGATAGTCACTCATTTGGTTCATCTACTGGACAAATCACACCTTGTCACACCATTGTATCTAGCTCAGCGTTGACTCTGTCCTGCATAGCTATTGGAACGTTCTGGGCTGGCCTGATAACTAGACTGACATGTGTCTAACTTCTTAGAGTACACAACTGGAAGCTTGTCTAGTTTGTCTTCAAAAAGATCAGCATAGGTAGAAAAAATACATTGGGCGAAATTAGAGTAGTGGTCTTTCAAGCTAACTTGATGGACTTCCGTAGTAAATGAAAGCAGTCCAATTTTCAAACTGTCTCTGAGCCCTAATAATGACTGGACATGCCTCTTGAGCACATAAAATAACAAGTCGTAACTTCTCCCAGCAGAGTAACATGAAAGCACTACTGAGCCTTCAGCCTGAATTTCTCCACCACCATAAGCAACAAGCTTTGTACACTTTGTCAAATCAAGCCTTGCACCATTGCAATTTTTCTGCTGACATAACATTGCACTTGGAACCTGTATCAACTTTGAGCTCTATGGGTTTTCCATTTATCTGAACAGCATGAAAGACTTCATTCTTTGCCCATAAATCTACTGCACTGATTGTCTCATGAAGCACAAACACACCATCAACATAAAAATTATGTGACGTAGGGTCACAGCTTTCTAATTGATCAACTAATTTCTTGAAATGTTCCCTTTTAATAAAAGAATGCATGCCTTTTGATTTATAAAACCTCTTGAAATGATTCCTCTTATTGCATTTGTGGCATTGCTGACCAAAAGCTAAATAGTTTTCCTTTTTAGATTCATGATTTCCACGATAGTTATGACAACTGGCAATGAAGGTAGGTTGGAGCCCATGCTTTGAGTTTGCTGACACTCTTATGCTTCACTGAGACTGTGTGAACTCTGGAAATTGCTGAAAGCTCTGGGGTTTACCAGTTTGCTGCACGGGCTACATTCTCTGCCATGTGCTTGGGCCTATTTCTTTTAACCACATGCTGCATACTATCAACATGAACTCTTGAAATTACTGGAAGCATGCAGCTCTCATTTGTAAGAATATTTTTGTGCTTTTCCATGAGCGTGTATATCTGACAAATCACAATGGCCTTATTCAAAGTTAAATCACTGTCACAAAGCAAAATCTTTCTCACAGAATCATCATTAATACCACACACAAGTCTGTCTTTTAGCAATTCATCCCTTAAATCACCAAATCTGCACATTTTAGCCTTATTTCTCAAATCAGTTACACATGCTGCAAAAGTTTCACGAGGCTTTTGATCCCTTGCATAAAATAAATGCCTTACTATTGTAACATTTGTCTGGGGGTTACACATTTCTCTAAATTTATATTTTAAGCAGTCAGGGTTCTCCCTTGACTCCACCTGTACAACAATATGATGGTTTTCCTTTCATTTGCAAAGATAGCAGGTGCATGAACAAATGAATGCTCCCTTTCAATGGCTTCTGACTCAGCTAGATTAAGTGCAATAAATGCCTTTGTATGGTCATCTTTATCAGAAAATGCTGCCTGTATGAAAATGTCATACTCTTGCTCAAACACGCTCTAGTTCTCTGTAATATTATTGTCAAACACAAGTGCACTGGGTTTTCAAAGTACATCTGCCATGTCAACAAAGTATGAACAAACACACTAAAAATATGTCTCTTGTAATTATATATGAACAAGCTGTGTTGTGAGAGCTCGTAATAGCATTCAAATGCACAATAAACTCTTCAAAATACTGTACTTTGTGAAATATGCTCTGAAATGGCTATATCTTGCAAAATAACTTTACTGTAATACTGCACAAGCATGCAAAAACTTCATACACTTCTGATAACTTGGATATCTTTAATTAATATGAAAAATATGTGCTTAGTGAAAATATGGTCCTTTCCTCTTATTTTATTTCTTTTATGCAATTTGAACTTTATTTTAAACATTTTCTATAATAATTTGAATATTTCTATCAATATCAGACATTTTGGTTTATTTAAATATCATATATAAATATCATTCTGTATGCTTGGTTTCATATTTTGTGAATAAGAAATTATTTGAGCAAGTTTTAACATCTGAAATTTGTTTCTCACCTGTTTTGCAAATTATACATGCAGCAGGAATGATTCACTATTGTATATTCCTCCAATACCAACCAGATGCCTCTCGGACTCAAATTGGAGAAACTGGAACTCTTTCTGGCAAGTCATTTTAGCCATGCCTCTTCTGACACCATGTTCTTATAGACATCCCACTTCTGACACCATGTTGCTCATCCCTCTCTAACATAAAAGATGAACAGCTGGGGTAGTTTATTTAGATGCTTTCTTACATAGGAACACATCAAGATGGATAACAGCATCATAAAATATAAACAAACTGATTAACAGACAGATCTTACAGACATATATGCTTATATCTCTACCGGTTACTGTAAAATGGCAGTCAGACTTGCACATGTTCAGTATTTATAAGGTACATACACACAGATTGATCTACAGAACAGGCAAAGTTACCTGTATTTCTGTGAAAGTTTGTGATGTTAGTGAAACTGTGGAGAGCAGTGCTTGTGCTACAATGGAGAAAGAAACCATGCTGAGTTTGATAAAGAATATTATTGTTGTGAAGGTAGCTGAGAAACTGAGAATGGATACATTTTTCAAGAACCTTAGATAGAGGAGATAGGATAGCTATAGATCTGTAGTTGGAAAATGCAATGAGATTGCCATCTTTATACAGGGAAATTATCATTTTTCCAGAGTGAGATCTCTGCTATTGACTGGTTTATCATGATTGAAATAGGGTAATTAAGTACATCTGCTACCATTTTAACATATTTTGATTTATTCACCTGGTAGATTATCAGTGGATAATGTGGTGGGTTTCAGGTTTTGAAGATAGATTTTAATGGTGGCTATTGGGACAGATTCAGATTTGAAAGAACTGCTTTCAATACAGACTGGTAGGGTGAAGGGGGTAGCAGTGTTTTCTTTAAATTCGCTATGTACTACTTCAACAAATTGGTTATTGAACTGAGTAGTTTTATTATTATCATTATCATAATTATTATTCTTTTTAATTGCTATGATTATTATTTTGTTAGAGTAACACTATTTGAATAGTGGTAATAGGGAGATGCTTTAAGTGGCTGTACTTGTTTTGGGATGTATCTAGTGTTTACTTCTCATGTTTGCAGAGGATGTAATTTCATTTTTTTCTGGTTAATTGTGGTATAGATAAAGTTAAGCAGCGTTTCAGATTGATTTTGGGGGAAGATGTTCATAGGATGCACATAAATATGTTGATAACAATCTAGTTTACACATAAATGTTTTGATAACATGTACAGGATGCACATAAAAACAGAGCTGTAACTGCCTCATCTTGTACCTGCTGCCGTCCCTTATCTGTCTTCCCTTAAAAAAGGTTTGTGTCCAATCTGTCTGCCACTCCTTACCTAAAGAGCAAGCTAAATACCATTTCTGCTCCCTTCAATTCTAAGTTGCTTTCTACAGTTATCTGCAGTCCTAACAATAAAATAATTATTTATTTCTGTACAAGCATTCAGAAGTGCCGGTATCAAAATGAATACTGAAACTGCATGACTGATCAGTCTGCATCTCTTCATTGTACATACTAATGCAATATGATGAGAATAGCTACCTGCTTCATCCCATTGCACCCTTACATTCAGACATGTCAGTAAGATAAAATATCCTAATGGAAGACTCCAGACACAATGGGGGGGGGGGGCTGTATTAATAAAAACATAATGCACTGTGTTAGGTGAAAGAGCATGCTAAGAGGTGATGCACAGGAGGGGTGATTCAAATACATTTATGACATGATCATGCTTGTCAGAAAAATAACACAGTATACATTGTATACAAATAACCATATAATAACATGCAAATAAGAGTCAACATATAATAGGAGCCACTGCATATGCAAATGATGACAGCTAGCATAGCAGTGCATTTCACCAACCTAAAGATGTATCAGTTGTGCTAAGATGGTAGGAGTATCATCTATACTAGCTGGTCAGCATGTATTACTGGCTGTCTAAGAAGCCACATGAACTTCATGTCCCAGTAGACAAAATATTTTTGTGTAGTATTCTTACAAAATTCCTGCACCATAATCTAAATGTGATGCTAATGCATGTGAAGGAGAATATTTGGTTTCCCTAAACAACAGATGAGAGAACACCACTATGCCATCATTCTGCAACACAATTAAATTTTCTAAGGTCCTAAGTGCCACTGACTGCACCTACATTGCTGTCAAAGCCCTACCTGCTCAACAAAGCATCCACATATTACCTAAAACCATGTCTAATGGCTCCCATCCACAGCCTCTAGTGCAAAGTAGGAAAGATTGAGTACTACACTACACAGCTGCAGACATGGAACATCACTTAGTATGTATTTGGAGTGCTGAGGTCCTGCTTCTGCTGCCAGGATGCATTCGGAGGTGTACTGCATTGTATGCTTCAGAAAAATGCAACAAGATATTTGTGGTGTGTGGCATTCTTCACAGCATGATGTTGTAAATATTGCTATTGCAGGGGGAGACCATGCCACTGGCCAACATACTTGTGTTGGCAGTGGAAAAAGCTGAGTGAGGAGTCATTGAAAGTCGTGGTGGCAGAGGTACCCCATGAGAGACAGAGATGGGTAATATACCATGGTTTACAACTATATTCGATGACAAGACAAACACAGAACAAAACAGATGCATGTAATGTCACACCCTGTTTATGCATTACCCTCCATTTAATGGCCATACTGTGTATTAGACATTACCATACCAACAATAGCCAAAGGAGAATGTGTGCACAGTCATCAACATTTGTAAATGTCTGAGGAGCTCAGTGACATGTGCGAGTAATGCTAGCATAGGTATAAAGGTCATGGGCAGTGTCTATGGTAAGCATGCACAAAGTGAAGGGGGAAGTTGTGGGTTATCTGGGATCTTGTCCTCTAATTATTTTGTTGAGCTTCCAGTGGTAGTATGCTGGTAAAGCCCCTTATGTGCTCCTACACAGTCATGTCTAGAAGCAAGTGCTCCATGGGATACTCTGTCATATTAGGTACATTTGTGGAAATGTTGGAGTGGCACTTTTTATGAATTTCTAGCAGATGGATGGCCATCATAACATCATGGTCAGGCAATGATAGCTGTTAATTGGGTGGACATCTATATGACATTGGCTGGTGCTGGTACTGTGGTATCCTGAAAGGAATGCCCACTCGAGTGTATTCATAGTGGAAATGGGTGAACACTGGCCATGTCCATGTAAGCATCCCCAACCATTGGTGGAGTACACAGTTGTGCCAGACTAACATCTGCCATAGCCAGTTGAGCATCTGCAGTCAGGGGTGGAGATCATAGCAGAGCCAGATAAGCATCAGCCATGACCAGCATTGCCAGGTATGGAGGCCATGGTGAAGCCAAATGAATGTCCTTCATGGCCAGTTGAACATCTACAGACATGGATGGCGGTAGCTATAGACAGTGTGCTTGTCTTAGGAATGGTGTATGCCATCTGTGCTAAGTGAATAAGTACATCTCCAGTTTGTAACCTCCCATATTTTGTCTATGATGGTCAGCTGCTTGTATCTGCAGGGGTACATTAATGGCTGCTATGTGGGTTTCCACTGTCCCTCCCTCATTCCCTGCAGTGATAAAATGTATTTACACAGGCCCCAGAGCAGACTGAGCAACTCTTATATGGTTGTATTAGCAGCTATCTGTGTCTAAATCACAGCCCTGCATATCATAAAATAGCAGGACTTCAGGACACATATGGGCACCACTCCACACCTCTCCAGTGACATGTGTGTATGAGTCTATGGTGGTGAGGCCCTCTGGCAGTGGCTGTGTAGCTGCTGACTGTGTATCGTGTCTACAACTCACTCAGATGGGAAGCCCTACACTAAATACAGACAAGGTGCCCATTGTACTGCTGGCCCAGCATCCTCATTAGCCTGACCTTCTCTCCATGTGCATTTTAATTATTATGAAGACAGTCATAGGACATTTACAGTCTGCCTGTTTCCTGTGCTTTACCTGGATGTCTCCCACCATAGGACTGCAGCTTGTCCTGCCAGCAATATGTACCCTGGATGGATGTTGGTGCCCCAAAAAGGAGTAAGCCCATCCTACCTGTTCCCACTGCCCTGGCTGGTTGCATACATCCCCCCAGACTGTAGTCTGTTCTGCCCATATATTGTGTTCTGGCTGGTTGAATTCCTCCAGAACTGCAACCTGCTCTACCTGTTCCATCTGTCCTTTCACTTTTAGTCCCCTATCCTAAATTATTTCAGACTCTTATCATGGTCAGTGAAGTGATAACATGCAAGTCTTGAAGTTAGTATAGTGGATAAAGGCACTGACCTGTTGACAGTCTATGTTTTGTACCCAACATGCAGAGTTTGAGTCCTTCCAAATCCCTTTCCCTACTGTGTGACTCTCAGCAAGCCACTTAACCAGATAGTCTTTTCAGGTTGCCATGAAAGAGAACATATGTGTCCAGTGGGCTCCCATCATTAACAAGTATATAAAAAAGATGCAGCACTGCATGGCAGTGTGTGTAGCAGCCATGCACCCTTGTGCAGTGACTGCATTGATGGTGTGCATTAATAGTAATCTTTTCAACTATCATTTTTCCTAAATGTCAATATACTGGATATCCACTTTCATTTGCATACTGTGGTGCTTGCTGTAATGTTGTCTCCCACAAAATGGAGGCTGCACTTCTGTCATGCTGCAACAAGGCTTGCAGCATAGCTATTATGTTAATGAGATGGTTTAGAGTAATTGTCTCCAAATGACACCAATACACAATGTGTTATAAAGTCTATTCCATGCTGTAGGACCTGGCCAAGTTGTTCATGAGTACTGAGATAAAGTATGAGCATGCTTCTATGCAGCCTACTCATGCTACTGCAGAATCACATCACATCACACTAATGACCATGCTCATCATGCTCTCCAGCTGCCTGTCTTGGCCATGCTCAGACATGGATGTAATGTTGGGTGTGCATACCTTTGGAGTTTGGCTGTGCAACTTTGCCCTTATCTATTCTACTCACATTCCATGTGAGTCATGCTGCCATAAATGGGCATTGAGCCATCATGTTACCCATCAATGCACAATGTGTTGTATCTGTGATGTGTGATGTTGCACTCCAACTATGATTTTCACTCCTGAGATTGACCTACTAAGTGAATATGGCCTCAGCATGATCTGACTCTGGGGATGCTTCTGTGTAATGCAATAGGAAGTGCAAAATATTTTACATCTGTTGCACACACAGCATAAGGACCATTGTTGAGGGATTAAGGAGGTGTTCTGTACAAACACGATGCATATCACATAATTGCCAGAGCTCGAGTGATGTCATAAGTACTTCCTGCTCTGGTGAGTTGTGCTGGCATAAAAACAATTGGAAGAAGAGGTTAAGATAATACAGCCTCCATATTATAGTAAGATTTATTTTTTTGATGAGTCAATGTACAGAAAGTCTGAAAAGTACAGCTGTACATGTTGTATTCTGTTATAGGTATTCTTTGTTCACTAATATATTACGTATGTTTTTTCAATGAAGGAAGAACTTGTGGCAAGCAAGGCAAACTGTCTGAGAAAGCAAGCAACTCTCTCTATCAGGTGGGAATGTGTATTTTTTTATTATTATTATTATTTATTTATTTTATTTTTTTATAAAAGCAACTTGATTGGTATATATCAATAAATATGACAAATTACAGTTAAGAATAAAAACTGCACTGTTGAACATCATTAAAACAAACCAAAGGTCAGAAGTCAGTCATATATCATGCATAGGCTATATACTAGACTATTCTAATCATTAAAGGATAACTTATATAACAGAACTGACCATAGTTTTCTCTGTCTGCCTGTATCTACCCATGTCATAGACCAGATGATTTGGTTATATTAATTTACACGAAAAATGTTCAAATTAACAGATTTACATGATTTCCAGTTTGTAAATAAACAGAGTGGTACTGCTGTTTAATACACATCAGCACAATAATTTCAGTTACAATTCTGATCAACCATCCCAAACAGCCAAAATGTGATGTCTTTGGCGGACAGTACAAGTAGTACAGGTTTCCTCAATACCCATCTGATACTATCTATTATTGCCATTGTACAGTGAACACCTGAATTTAATTTCTTCATGTCTTTTGGGTTTCTAATACCATGATGGGAATGGACCCCATTCCTAAGTCAAAGTATGACTAAAGTTCATGAAATTAGTATTGTTTCAGTCTTTGATGTTAGCCAAAAGTATTTTTTGTGGCACCTGCAATGTGCCCAGAACTGACTCCTTCTGCAATTAATATGGAGTTATATGTATTGGTGGCATAGCTAAATAAGACTGTAAATTCTTTTGTTATGAGACCCATTGCACCTACTACTATTGGAACTGTCGGGGTATCCTTCTTCCACATTGCCCACATTTTTGCCTGCAAATTCTCTGTGGCTCTGTGGCTCTCTCTATGTAAGATAATGTAATCACTGGATATAACAATTTCAATGATCAATACTATTTTTGTCTTCTTTTCATGGACTACTATATCTGTTTTTCTTGTGTCTATTTTTTCAACTGTTTATAATGGGTAATCCCATGTGTTTGCACATTCTCCATTGTAACAGTGTTGCCCCATTATTATGCCTTTCTGTATGCAGGCACTCTGCCATTAATGTATCACACCCAGCAATAAGATGTGCGACTCTTTCTAGTTCTGTTTTACAGAAACTGCATTTGTCTGTTTTTTCCACATGTTCAATGGACTTTGTAAACCAAAGTCCACTATCCTCTGCCACTAATATTAACCTTTTATCTTTTGGTTTAAATTCACCTCTCCTTAACTATTTCAGCATCAGATCCTAATGGGCATGAGGGTGTTCCATGAGTTTTCTGTACTTGAAACTATATTTATGCCTTTTCCACATTTCTTACCATCTCATCTGATCCTTCTTCTTGCCTTCTCATCTGATCCTCCTCCTTACATTCTTTCCTTTCTTTCTGGCACATTCAGTTGCTGCCTGATTTTTGTCTACTTCTGGTTTGGTTTCCATTCCCACTTGACACAGATATGCTTCCAATAAACTTTGCAGGGACGTCATCTGAGATTTGTTCTCTTTGTGTTTTAAACATTTCACTATGTTTGGATCTGGTGAGGTCAGCAGATTTGTATACAATCCTACTATTGAAGAGCTGTACATATAATCAGTTTTGAGGAGCCATACCTCCTTCAGAATGAGGAATATATAATCTTGATATACATACTGATTTTTTATTTATCATTTGATAAGCATGAAGCATTTTTCTTGTTTTTCTGTCCAATTGATCCAATACTTTTTGGAGCTAATGAATCCCTGCAAATCTGTAAGTTAGTACAGGAAAAGAAAAATGGTTTATAGCCTGGATGTCAAGTATGTTCTCAGTATTAATTTTACTCTTCAAAAATATTCCTTACTGAGGTTTGCTCACATTTTTCATGTTTTATTGTTGATCCTTCATCAATTCCCAAATATTTATATACTCCCTCCTGCTCACTTTCCTTTATATCACATTCCTGTCCCAGAGTGCCATTTTCTTGGTGCTGCAGCTTTCCTGCTTTAAATGTTGCTTTTGCACATTTATCAAGGCTAAATGACATTCTTATATCATTTGAGAAAGTTTTGACCACTTCCATTTGTGCTTTCAGCTTCTCATCTGATGAACGATACAGTTTTAATTCATCCAGAAAAAGAAGATAAGTCTATACACTTTGTTGTAGTTTGGGGGCCAAATTGTAAGTGTGACCTAATCTGTTGAGTAGACAGCTTAATGGCAAGACAAAAGAGCAGCAGTGGCAAAGAGCCACCCTGGAATATCCCCTTTGAATTTTTATCAGTGGGATAATAATTTGTCCTTTATCATGGCTTAGCAGCAAAGTGGTCTGTCACTGTAATGTTAAGTTCAGTGTAGAATGTACTTATTACATCTGTAAGCACTCCTTTATCTGTGAATGTGGGATATTGTCAAATGTTTTTTTGTAATCTATCCATACCATACCATACTTAGATTCTTCCCCTTTCTACAATTCTCCATTATGACATTTTTTAACAACAAATCATCCTTTGTTGCATGACTTTCTTTTGTTACCCCTTTGTTCTAGTGCCATGACTGAATTTTCTTCTAAATGACTATAAACGATGTCAGCATCAATTTCAATATATAGTTTACACATTGTCAAAAGGCAAATTGTTGGTCTATAGTTTTTAGAATAGCTTTACAGGTTCAATCTTGAGGAGTATCATTCTTCCTGTTGTTAACCAGGTTAGTGTCTGTTTGGGATGCACATATAAGTGGTTCTTACTCAGGGCTAAATCTTCATGTAAAGATGTTTATACTTTTAGCCAAAGGTTAAGTACTACATCTGGTCCTAGTAGCTTTTCTTAATTTTGTTTCACTTTCTCTGACCATTACTTCATCCCATTTCATATCTTGTGCATTTGAACTACTTACTGTCTGGGATTCAATAAAGCTTACACAGAGCGATTTTCTGTGTCTGAATAGTGTAGCAGCTATAACATGGAATATGGCTGCTGAGCAATCCAGTAAACAAGGCTGGGGCATGCACGAACCTCCCACCACTATTCTGACATGGATGCAATGGAATAATGCTAATCACCTCATCGGCTGGTGAAAACCATACAAATGAGGTGAATTAGCGATTCAGCAAGCAGACAGGCATCTGTGTCAGAGCCGTGTCCGCTGCAGAAATGTATTTGGTTACTAACCATGTACATTTCTGCAAAAATCAAAATGGGGGGGCATGACAGCTCAAAGTAAAGCATGAATTATGCGTATTAGGCATGCCAATGGCCAGACATATGGTCATTGGCACGGAAAACTGTTTCAAAATTATAAAAATCAGAGTTCTTTTTTTTTTGCTGATTTCAGCCATTTAAGCATAGTGCAGCGATGCACAAACAAAATTGTGCAAAAAATAAAAAAAATAAATGTAGAAAGACAATTTTATGTGAAAGAAGAATTTTGTCATTATAGTGGGTAGCACGCAGAACCAAAACAATAACAGGTAACAGTGGTAGTTAAGGACATAAGCTCTGGAATAGTGCTGTAACAAGGGACTAAGGTAGTGAGGTATGCAAATGAGTTAAATTTATTGAATAGCAAAATGGGAAACCATGTCTACATGAACCTAACCGTTTAGGAGCTATAATAGGGTGGTGTAAGCAGGAGAAGCAGCTGACATGAAAAGGGGGGGTGTCATGCTTGGTGGAAGCACATTGGAGCTCTGTGGCTCCTATTTGTGCTCAGCTAAGCACAGCTAAGCAAGGGAGTGTGTCTCAGGCTGCTTAGCTGTGCTTAGCTATTTAAAGAACTGAGAAGTATGTTCATGTCCAGGGGAGGGCCTTTTCTGCTCAGCAATGTTTACACTTGCTAAAACTGTTTGTGCAGAGTGCTGCAGGGTTAAACAGAGTGAACAAAAAAAGAAATAGCAGTATAAAGGAAATTACCTACAAATCACTAAAACAACCTCTCCTAGTCGCAGTGGCCCATTAATACCCTCAATAATAAGCTGGCAGATGGAATGTATCATAGTCAGCATATCACACAGGCAGCATTTGCAACAGAACAGTATAAAGTATGCAAACACCTTTCAGTCTGGCATTTCCCACAAACCCTGCACCATTGGTGTACATAGTTGGGAATTTTAACTGACAAAATGTTAGGGGCTGCTGTCACTTTGATACATCAGTATGTGCTAGAGACTGAGGGTGGTGAGGAGGATAATGCTGATAACTGTTCCAGAATGAGGAGGAGGAGGAGAAGAACGTTCAGACCCAGGGTAACCTACCAGGGGCTACATGATCTGGAGAAACTAGAGTGCTACAGGGTGGACAGGGACTTACTTCAGCAACTCATCGAGCTGTGCCAGCCTCACCTCAGACCCGGAGCCAACAAAGGGGAACCCATCCCAGTTGAAACCAAGGTATGTGTAGTCTTAAGAATACTAGCTACAGGTACGTTCCAAAGATCTACTGGTGACATCATGGGGGTCTCACAGGCATCTGCATCCAGGATACTCCACCAGTTCCTGGATGTCATGCGAACACATGATGAGGAGCACATATATTTTCCCAGCCCCCTGAGGAAAGGGCCAGCAATATGCATCTCTTCCACCATGTAGCAGACTACCCAGATGTACTGGGTGCCATAGACTGCAAGCACATCCACATCAAAGCACCATCCGGTGAAGAAGGCAGAGTCTATGTCAACCACAAGGACTATCACTCCATCAACTGCCATGTCATGTGCAATCCCCAGGGCATTATCATGAATGTGTGTGCTGGCAGCCTTGGTAGTTATCACAACTCCCACATCTGGCATGCCTCACAGCTGTACCAGTCATTTGTATGGCCATCTGGTGGGGGATGCTGGCTATGCACTGTAGCCGTGGATGATGACACCCATCAGAAACGCATACACACACACACACTGAAGAACACCATAATGAGGCCCATGCACAAACCAGGAACATTGTAGAGCATGTGTTTGGGATGCTCAAGTCATGATTCCGCTACCTTGACATATCTGGTGGACCCCTGCAGTACTCTCCAGCCACATGTCCACACATGTTCATAGTATGTGCCATGCTACACAATATGATCCTGCAGAAACATCTGCAGCAGAAACATCACGGGGAAGGGCCACACAGCTCCTTACCACTGCCAGGGTTCCCACAGGCACAGGGTGACTTGGAGAGGAACCTCCTGAGCCTGCTCCTGTAGGCAGATGGAGGCATGCCCAGTATTCCCAGATCTTGGCAAAGAGGCAACGCATAGCACACACACTGACACTGTAGGGACCCAGAGACTGACACCTCCCTCTGACTCACACACACAGTAAAATGGATGCCACACACATCACACTACCTGTATCTTACCATGTATAGGCTGTGTACTGCATGCATCATCAGAGTCAGCCCTCAAGCACTGTCCTCACAACTGCCGCAAGCACAAGGAAAGTCAGTTTTCTTATCAATAGATGAATGGAGTAATACGTTGTGGTAGCATAGCTATGGTATTGCTGCATGCATGCAAGGGAATGGGGTGGCATACCTGGATAGCATCAGACAACTGACAGCTATGTGGGACAAAAGGAAATGCCCACCCAGTACTGGCTTCCCCAGAGTATGCAGTAGTCCCATAGATGTCAAATCTCACTGCAGTATATGTGGGGGGCTAACTAACGTGGGGGCATATGTCATATGCATGGATGAAAATGTGGTGCTCCCATACTCACCCCTCAGCATCACCCACCCAGTCAGCTGTAGAAAACCATAAAGAAATGTCTGGCAAAGGCCCACAAATGGGGACAATGATGACATACTCCCATACAGACTTACACAGTGATATCACAGCGGGTCTTGCAGTTGCAGTAAGGCCCTGAAGGGTAAGAAGTCTGAAACCCAAATGTCTGCCATTACAATTTAACCTGTGGTCTTTAATGATATGCCTGTATTTTCCAAGACAGGCACAATACTATGCTAAATGGAACTAAAATGTAAAGGGAACATCAGCAGTCTGTACAAATGTGGACAGTTAACATGTGTGCCCCCTCCCACACACCCATGTTCCCATAGAAATGCAGCAGCATTAATGTTTATACTGTATAAGCAGTAGAGCATACATTCCCAGGGCTGTCCCAATCAACTTGATAACTTGTGCATGTCCACAATATGCAGGGGGTCAATGAGCTATGTATATGTGTGGTTAATACTGTCTGTATGTGGCCTGCACTTACTCCTGGCTGTCGTGTCTTGGTGGCCTAGGTACAGTACTGTGGTTGACAGTGTCCATGTTCCAAGAACTGCAGTGCCAACTATTTTGAATGTCAAATACAGCTATGGTAGGAGTTGCACAAACTGTCCAGACGTGAATATCTGTTACTGCAAAGAAAGCTGGATAGGTCAGGGACAGGGGGCCACACATATGGACAATAAATACACAGCTCAGAGTAACATGCACAGTGCCTAACATACCTCTCAACTGTATAGATTTTTTTTTCAGAATGCCCAGAGGCTTGCATCATATTTATTCTCTGTTTATCATGAAATTGTGGTTTTCTGGCAAATCACTGGCAAATCAAGAAAGACTAAAGTCAGAAAATAATGACATATTGTAGTTTCAGACTTCATACCCTTTAAGAAAATGCAAGCTAATGCAAAACCTGTTATTGTATCACTTGTTTAGGTTTGTAAGGCCAATAGTTAACAATGGTCCCTATATGTAGGCCTTTGTACCCAAATTACTTATGTCATTGTCTAGATGTCTGGCTCTAAAAAGTTGGGAGCTATTATGCCTAGTAGGACAGCAGGAACCTGAAGGTCAGTGTACTGCCAGGTTATAAAAGGCTGACACCTTATTGTGTCAGCACTGACAACATGTCACTGGCCAACATCCATACAGATGTCACAGAAGGTGCGCAAATATGCCTTGTATATCTGTTCTGCTTGTCCTAACATTGCATTCACCTGCCAGCTATTTGCAAAACAAGAAAGGGTCATGTCAAAACATCAATGGCAGACAGTGGAGAAGCAGATGTCATACCCATAAGAGAAAGCAAGCAAATACCAAACCGGTCTCCCAACTGACTATGTTTGGCAGAACAGTATTGACACCCTATCCCCATGTGTGGCCTTTGTCTGACTGTCATATATGGGCCTGTCCAGATGTCAGTCTGTGACAGTTTGACAGCTAGGTCAACATGTAGCCTCATAATAACATATAGTAACACAAATCAACTGAGGACCACAGCAAATGTAGTGGTGCACTGATGGACAACCTGCTAAAAAGGTACACTCATAGGTATGAAGTCCAAAACCTTGTGTGATGTTACGGCATTTACCCTGCTCACACCAGAATTGCAAATACATAACAGCAGCCACTGTGGACAAAGTCTGTGACTGTACTACAGAAGGACAAAGAGACACACATAAGGGGAAGGGGAACCACTGGCCAGACAAATGGACAATATGCACACCAGAACAAATTGTGCAGTAACATAGGTGTCATGCAGTGTATGGAGTCAGTAAACATCACCTGCAAATACACAACACACACCCATGTAAGTGGAGGTCCACAGCAAAACAAAAACCCAAACAAAGGACACCTCAGAGGAATAAACACATAAGAACTCCAAAAACCTAGACACCAAAGACCATGCCGAGTCCACACACCAGGGTCTTGCAAACACTAAGGCCTTACCATACACCCAACATATTACTCATAGAAGACTCCACTGGGAGACACATAGATGTGCCTCTCACCACTCAGGATAAGGAGAAGGTCACGGTCACTTGTTTGTCAGGTGCCATAATCTGCCATATCACACATGCACTCAAGTCACCCCACAACAGGTACAGGTATCACTCCAGCCAGGTCAATGGCAGTGTGAATGACGTCAGATGTACCTCCCTGGACTATAGGAAGACAGACATGATTCAGCTTGCTGAATATGTGTCCCATGCAGGTATGTCCCTAGCCTTAAGCAGCAGTCTGCTGTCACCCAGAATGATGGCTCAATACAAACAGAAAATGATTGTCAGTAACACTTGACTCCCTTACTGGTGTCATCCCAGGGGGAATCCACTGCCTGGTTACCTGGCAACATATGATCGACAGACCACACTGCCTTGCTAGAGATGGCCTTCATCTCTCTCACTTGGCCTTCAGGTCTCTGGCAAAGGGCCTTGCCTCCACCATAGTGCCTTTGTAGAGAAGGTCAGGGGGTCCATACTAACAACATAAAACACTCAACAAAATCCAAATTAAAGGCAATGCCACTAAACAGTAGGAGTCTAAACAGGAAAATGCACTCATTGCAAGCAGTCATAACCCTGGAAGATGGTGACATTTGTACACTCACAAAAACCTGGCCCACATCCGTGGAGAGAAACACATCCTTACCTGATCACTCATCCTATCCCAAAGCCAGACCCCAAAATGTGGGCAGCAAAGCCAAAGGAGGTGGAGTATAAATATATATTAGACAGATACACACTTCCAGCCTGGTCAAACAGTCTAACACACACGAAGCACTCCAAGTGCAGTCAACTGTCGACAAGACACCTATGCAAAGAATACATAGCTATAGGCCCACATATCTGATTCAGGACACCCATCCCACATATCTTGCTCTCTACAAATCTATCAAGATTCCACCCATCACCCTGATCCTGGCTGACGTGTATTACCCAAACATTGGTTGGGAATCCAACCATGCCAGAACAGAAATGCACAGAGATGCCCCCATCTTATCAATGCTACATCCTTAGGACAGCCACTTGATACCCCCACAAGATGTGATACCTATGTTGAACTTGGCAGTAACCAACATGATCAACCTCTGCAGCACCCCTACGGTATCATTCTCCCTGGCAAGATCTGACAGAAAAGCGGTCACATATCATATCACCATCTCTCCTGACCCACCTCTAGCCTTGGTAAAAGGAAAATGTCCCACAAGCTGATCACAACCACCAGAGGGGTGGTATAAACAGCTGAACCGCCACCTACCCCAGTAGAGGAACAGGCACCAACTTCCGAATGTACACAAAACTAGCATGCCAGCATATGGATAGAGAAGCACGGAATCAGGAATACCTGACAGGACAACATCACTGTCTGCAAGGGAGAGTAAACCTGTCCACAAACATCTGCAATAAAATTATTATATACCAAATGGATAACATTGCTGTCCAGGACCAAGAAGGAGCAGGTGCACAATTGGAAGTAATCACTCCTTAGCCTGAACAAACAAATAAGAGCACCAGTGAAATCCACTAAAGGCAACTCTGAGTCCAAATTGCCCACATCTAAGACAGACAATCATAAGGCCTTCCTCACATATGTCTGCATTCCCAAAGGAAGCTCCCAGATCTGTGTAGAACAGGTTGTCAAGGGCACCACATACACAAATGCTGTAGATCTAGCCACTCCACTGGCTGACAGATTCAGTGGAAATGTCTCCCCTCTGCTCCTCTATCAGGAAAGCAGGACATCCCCAGTACCTGAACACCCAACCCTTATCACTAGGGAGCAGGGCATCACTGCCCTCTCAAAAATCAAGAGGACAGCCTCCATGGGACCTGAGTACATCCCAGGCTGCAAACTACATGAACCCAGGCATGAACTGGCAGCATAATTATGCATCCTACACACCCAAAGCCTGAGTACTGCCTATGTCACAGCCACTGTCATCCCTTCACACCAAGGTGGAGTTTTCACCAATCCAGGAAATGAAAGACCCATCAGCCTAACTAGCCTGATCCACAAGGCCATGCAATAGATTATCATGGATCACATTAACAGGGACATTGGCAAAATCCAAAACATTGCCCTACACAGTCTGTCATCCTCAGGGGAGGTATGTCAGTGAACTCTAGATGACTTCCCTGAGGCAGCCAACAGAGTTATTGATGAGGGAAAGATGGTGCACTCTGGCCACAGTGACCTGGCCGAAGCCTTACACACCATTCCCCACTTGCCCCTAGTGCATGAACTCTGTCAACTAGGCAGCAATCCATATGTTTCTGGATGGGTATCAAACTGGTTCATTGATAGAACCCACATAATTATAATAGGGGTAGCCAGCTCAAACAATACACCCATAATGACTGGCATACCCCAGGGATCGGTCTGGGGGCCTGTGGTATATGGGATATACTTCCCTGAGGTGCAGGCCAAAAACACTGGCCCATGGCTGACCAAGTTGGCAGATGACTGGAAGCTGGGAACAGTCATCAATACCCAAAGTGATGTGGACATCCTACAAGAGGATCTCACCAAAACAAATGCCTGATGCCAGAAACATGGTCTCAAGCTGAATGCCTGCCAATGCATCATCATCCCCTTCGGGGAGACTGATGTCCCCACATAGTATCACAGTAACAACAATGTCCTACATAAACAATCAGTAGTGAGGCAGTTGGCCACCCAGGTTAATAGTACCATGTTGCTCCCATTGTACAGAAAGCTTCATAGATGGGACAACTCAAATGTAAGGGTATCCCATCCAGGGACAAAGAGGTCATAAGAGCCATGTATGCTAATCTTATGAGGCCAATTATTTTACTCAAAGCCCCCTTTGGCATTTACCTCACAAAGCACATGCAGCAGCTGGACACACCACAGAGGTCTCCCACCGGGAGAATGCAGGGCCACAAAAACCTACCCTACACAGATAGGCTAATAGCACTGTCCCTCTGCTCCATTCCATACAGACTCTGCAGAGGTGACCCCTGTCTGGCATACAAAGCAATCCATATCTTGTCTTGATTGGACTGTTGCACATCTGGAAGTCAAGGCCCACTCGATCAACCTGTAGGTGCAGTATCAACCTGGTCTGTGATATCGGTACAGCTTGTTGGTATGACAGATACATGTCAGCTCGAATGGAGAAAGTCACCAGCTGTATTTATTTCCAAAATATGAATACCAAAGGCAAACGTGTGTAACACAAATGTTCATATAAAAAATCCAAGTATAAAAAATCCATGTATAAATCCACTGCCCACAGGCAACAGAAGGAGATAAGCATTTTTGTCCCATTGAATTAAACTGGAGCTTCATCAGATGGCATCATTAAAAAGGTAAGTATATTAAAATCCTTTAAAGCCCAATCAGCTTTCAAGATACAAACACACCTACAAAAATAGACCAATAGCAACATCCACAGAACTAAAAACCTAAAAGTACATATTTAAAGTGTACTAAAATAATATATATAACCAAGGGCACGGCTCATGGAAGATGAGGAGATAATTCAATTAACTGTTGATCCTGAATTTGCATTATATTCTCCCATTTGCTTGCTTCCACCTTTGCAAATAATATTGAATTAAGCTGGTGACTTTAAAATCTATAATTATTCGACTTTAGACATTAGTACTGACTTGTGTAATCTTTTATCCAAAGGAATGAGATTTGTGCCTTCCAAAAAGATGAATTTGGCACAAACTCTCATTGATTTGAGACTATATGTTCATAAACTTAATTTGCAATTGTTATTTTCTAATGATTTTTGTGGCAATAATCCCTTAAGAATTTCTAGCACTTATAACCCCCCCTTATACCTCCCTCTAGCATTATTTCAATGTATATGTGAACTTGACATTAGAACTTTGCATAGTAAATGCACTACAAAGCGCTCTCTGCATAGCAATTTAATGGAAAATGAGAGATTGGATTTAGAATTTATAAAAATAACAACAGGTATAAGATTCATTAAACCTGACAAAGAAGGGGGTCTTGTTGCTATGGATGAACATGACTATATTAAGAAAATGAATTCCTTTTTGATACACCTACCTATAAAAAACTTCAATTAATGAACTGAATATTGCTTACAACAGAATTAGAAGCTTCATGCAAGATTTATTCATAGATGGGTCTATAGATATTCACCAAAATAATTTTATTACTGTTAACTATCCTACTATTCCCATGATTTTTGGGGTCCCAAAAATTCATAAGGATGTGCATCAACCCCTGATGTGTCCTATTGTCGATGTGAGGGGTGCCATTACACATCCTTTAGCCAAATTCTTGGACATTGAACTTAAACAGTTTGTGTTTGAGGAACCCCATATATGCATAGATTCATGAGATTTTTTAAAGAGGTTGGACCGCATAACTTTTGATCAGAATCATGTCTTTATCACGATTGACAAGCACGGTCATCCCTCACCAGTTAGGAGAAGAATGGTTTTGTGAATATCTGGCTAGAAAGGGCTTTGAGCAAAATACGATCAATACCTATGAACAACTTCTCAATTTGGTATTGAGATTTAATTTTATTTGGTTTGAGAATGAACTATATCTTCAGACAGAGGGCATAGCAATGGGTTCATCATGTGGGGGTCTGTATGCCAACATTGTTATGTTGGTTTGGGAACAAAAATTTTTGTTCTCTCCCCTTTGTTCTCTTTTTATGACATGTACATTCGCTATCAGGATGACATTTCTATTTTATGATCAGGTCCAATAGCAATGATAGATCAACTGATTGATTACATTAATAATACCAAGTTTTTTTTTTTTAATTTTCTCATGTTTTTGATTGTCATAAAATTTAATTTCTTGATGTTTTAGTTAGGAAAAATAACATTGAACATAGGTTTACTGCCGAGATATTTTGCAAACCCACCTATTCTAATGCTTTTTTACATTTCCAGAGCAACCATCCCTTTTCCCAAAAATGGGCTATTGTTAAAGGGCAGTTCGTTTGAGCAACCTGTATGGTGACAGAATGGCATAGGTTTCTGGATGAATGTAATACTCTTAAAAATGTTTTTAAATAGAGGATATCCTTTTGCCCTAGTTGAGGAACTGTTTTTGGAAGCGAGAGAAAAAAGACTCACTGGTCATTTTAATCTCTTGTTAGGCAACAAGGTTTTGCCCTGTACATCTCTTAACCAAAGCGATACAATACAATGTTGTCAGTGGTGGTGCTGCGGTAGCATTGTCACCTCACAGAAAGACATTGTCCTGTTTGATTTTCAGCTAGAGCGTCTTCTGTGTGGAGACATGCGTGAATTGACGTACCTTCATTGAAGGTTGTGCATCAGGGCCGGCAACTCAGCACGTAAAAATCTACTGACAATCATTAGCGGACCGGAGTTCCGCTGTGGCGACCCCTAACCGGGAAAAGCCGAAAGACACAACAATACAATGTGATGAACATAATTCCATTACTGAAAATGTTTCTAATGGAATTCAAATTACTAGTAGCAAGCATAAAGTTTTGAATGCTTTAATTAATACATTCAATACTGATAGTCACTCAATTAGGAGTATGTTGTGGAAAAATTGGAATGTCTTAGAAACCAAAAAAGATGTTAAAGAAAAAATAGATCATAGACCGCTTTTTGTGTACAAAAAAGGTTCCAATATTAAGAATATCTTGGAACATATTAAGAGTAGCAACAACCTTGGCCATATGATGAAATGTGGTACATGTGTTTTTTGTAAACACATTTTAGATGTCAGGTTACTATTAATGGTTGCAACATTAATATACATGGTAACCCAAGCTGCAACACAACAAAGTTAGTTTATGGTGCTATTTCTATGTCTTGCCCATGTTTTTATGTGGGCAAGACTGAATGCAAGCTCAAGAATAGAATTGCGGAACATCTTAGTGATATTTATGCACATAAAGACTCCAACGCCCTCGCAAGGCATATAAATTCTAATAGTAATCATGAGTTCAAATTCATTGTTTTGGAGACTTTGAAGGTGTCAGGAAGAGGTGGAGCATGGCCGCTATTGCTGGAAAAAGTCGAGTTACTCTGGAAGTTGTGGTTAGGAGCTGGGTTCTGGCCGGGGTTAAACGAAGCAGAATTCCTTTTATGTTTGCTGAAATTAAAAGCCAGTTCTAGATAGTTCAATGTTTTTATAAAAGCAACAAGTTTTCTTGTTTTACTTTGGTTATATATATTATTTTAGTACACTTTAAATATGTACTTTTAGTTTTTAAGTTCTATGGATGCTGCTATTGGTCTATTTTTGTAGGTGTGTTTGTATCTTGAAAGCTGATTGGGCTTTAATGGATTTTAATATACTTACCTTTTTAATGATGTCATCTGATGAAGTTCTGGTTTAATTCAGAGGGACGAAAGCACTTATCTCCTTCTGTTGCCTGTGGACAATGGATTTATACTTGGTTTTTTTATACTTGGATTTTTTCTATGAGCATTTATGTTACACGAGTTTGCCTTTGGTATTCATCTTTTGGAAATAAATACAGCTGGTGACTTTCTCCATTCAAGCTGCCTTTTGTTGGATTTCTGAGTTTGTGGTTACAATTTTGAGTTCTGTGACAGATGCATGCCCCACATACTCCCCCATCTGTGGAATACACTCCCTGTCCACACCAAGCCAAGTGCCTCAATACCCCTAGTGATGTGCTCCCTGTATAATTGCATGGGAAACAGAAAATATAGTCCTGTGATTCCACCTGTGTCCCTGCTGGACAGGGGCTCTGGGTGCTGACATGTCTTAAAATGGGCTACACTCTATTCTGTGTGGGTTATAAGGACTTCAGGGCCAATAGCCTACTAATGTCATATCAACCTATCAACCTATTCACAACTGTCTGTTAGTGGTTCATCACATTATTCTGTATTGCTCTCCCACTGACATATCTGGAAGTCACAGTGCTATGTGGAATATACCACACATATAATGGACATTTCTGCTCAGTAGAATGCACCCTGTACCCATACCCTTACTTCTCAATCTCTGACAGCAAAATATCTGGACAAGGTCATAAATAAAAGTGGGACAAAGGCCCAATGATAGGCACATGTTGTAAATATTGCTCTTACAAACTGAGAAAGTTGATAGAATAATGGGTTTTGCATTAGCAGGAATTTTCTGAAGGTTATGAAGTCTGAAACACTAATGTCTGTCATTATTTTGGAAATTCAGCCTTTAATTATTTGCAACTAACTTGCCGTAAAAACACAAGTTTATGTAGACTGGACGAAACTTCTAGACAAACATATGAACAATCTGCAAAAAATGCACAGTTGAGAGGTATGGACACCAGGATATGACTTCTCAGGTAAGAAAAATACCACATAAGCAGGAGATCCCCAGCCAGTATATCACCAAGTTGCTGGACTGTTTACACAGCTTCATCGGCCAATCAGCTGTAGCCACACCTCTCAACTGTCCAGATTGGGCAAGAATGTCTATAGTTTGGCTCATAATATTGGTCTGTGCATCATAAATCTTGTATTTCTCTGGTAAAGCACTGTGATGACCTGAGGATGTCTGTCACTAGGTAATGACACAATACATGTCAATGTCAGACATCAGATATGTCAGAAAATGTCTGCTAAAACAAACCCTGTAACTCTTGCAACTTCCTGTTTACTTTCAAGAGGTATGGCTGCAGCACACAAAACCCCAGACTGGTACAGCTATCTCTGGAATGTAGTCCCACTCTTACTATAGAAGGTCGTACTGGGCATGCTCCTATACTTAGAGAATTACAGCCCATGTCAGAACCCACATTGGACTATATAACGTATTGTGCATATATTATGCCTTTGCATACAGACAGCTATGTACACCTTAACTGTCTCTACACACACCCATCAGACAGGTTTACCCTTAGCTAGCTGTAGGTGGCCCATATGTGATATATCTGCATCTATTGTGTGTGATACACAGACATATATATAGGCAACAGATAAAAATATTTCAAGTATGCACACACATAGACGTGGGGGAGAGAGACAGACAGTGATAGAGAAAGAGAGACACAGGGAGACACATACGCACAGAGTGAGTCATACACAGGGATACCCTGAATGACATAGAGTGATGTCCTGCTGTGAACAGTGGCATACTGGTCATAACCAGTCGCAAATACCAGCATGAAGGTGAGCTCCATTGTGTAATAGCACTGAGGTGGTGGTTGTAATAAAACATCACCTGCCTATGTATGTGTGTGTGTGTGTGTGTGTGTGTGTGTGTGTGTGTGTGTGTGTGTGTGTGTGTGTGTGTGTGTGTATGTGTGTGTGTGTCTGTAGGTTTAAGTATTAAGAGACCGTTCCCACTCAGTTCACTTCCCATTGCCCTTCTTCACAAGATCTGCTGATGCCATTCACCTTAGAAGTACCTTTGAACACTTGACAGTCCTATAAGCTCTGTAGCACATGGGATAATTGCATAACACTATAGTACAAATAATTAGATATGCAGGGGATTTATTCTCAGTTCCGGCAAATGTGTGTGTTTGTGTGTATGTTTGTAGGATAAAGTATTTTGAGGACTTTCCTACCCACAACACCTCCGAGTGCCCTACTTTAGCAGTCTTGCTGTCATTCCCCTTAGAAGTACCTTTGGACAGCCCTCAGCCCTATAAGCTATGTGGTGCATGCAATAACTGTGTAACAGTGTAGTACAAATAACTAGATAGACAGGGTTCTATTTTCAGTTCTGGCAAATGTGTGTGTAAAAGTGTTTGTAAGTGTGTATGTTTGCAGGATAAAGTATTTTGAGGACTTTCCCACCCACAACACCTCCCAGTGACCTACTTTAGCAGTCCTGCTGATGTCATTCACCTTAGAAGTACCATTGGACAACCCTCAGCTCTATAAGCTCCGTGTCACATGCAATAACTACATAATAGTATAATACAAATAACTAGATAGGCATGGGTTCTATTTTCAGTTCTGGAAAGTGTGTGGGTGTGTAAAAGTGCTTCTAAGTGTGTATGTTTGTAGGACAAAGTATTTTGAGGGCTTTCCCACCCCAACACTTCCCAATGCCCTACTTTAGCAGTCCTGCTGATGTCATTCTCCTTAGAAGTACATTTGGACATAGGCTTCACCCCTATGAGCTATGCGGTACATGCAATAACTACATAACACTATACTACAAATAACTAAATAGGCAGGGGTTCTATTCTCAGTTCCATCAAATGTGTGGGTGTAAAGGTGTTTGTAAGTATGTATGTTTGCAGGGTAATTTATTTTGATGCCCTTCCCACTCAGTACATTTCCCATTGTCATACTTTACAAGGGCTATTGATTTAATTCACCTTAGACTTACCTTGGGACACAAACCCTATAAGCTCCGTGGTGCATATAATAACTGTGCACCACTGTAGTACACATAACTAGATAGGTAGGGGTTCTAAACCCAATAATAGCAACTTTGATACTGTGTGTGTGTGTGTGTGTGTGTGTGTGTGTGTGTGTGTGTGTGTGTGTGTGTGTGTGTGTGTGTGTGTGTGTATGATAATCATATCCTCCCTGCATGTGTGTTTGGGTGAGAATCATATACTCTGGGGGTGGGTTATACCATTTTGAGGGGTGTGACACCCAGTACACTTCCCATTGCCCTACCTTACAAGGCCTGCTGATGTCATTCACCTTAGAAGTACCTGTATACACTTGTCACCTGTCTAAGCTCTGTGGCATGTGCAATAACTGTGTAGTACTATAGTACAAATAATTAGATAGGTAGGGGTTCTAATCTCAATACTGATAACTATAATAGTGTGTGTGAAGCATATCCCATCTGGTTGTTTTGTGTGTCAGTTATACCATTTTAAGGTCTGTTAACCCCCCTACCCATGGCATTACTTTAAAGAGCCTGTTAATGGCATCTGCTTAATATGCACCATGTTACACTATACAGGCCATACCAGTCATCTGTACAGATGTACCTGGAATATCCAAATGTCAGCGACCTTTACGTGGTCTGTGTCCCCTAACAATGAGCATTCCTATGATATGAATGTCAGATATGTCACAGCAACCATAGTGACACACATGCCAGCAGTAGACATCGTACCTGACTGACACATCATGCTAATATAAAGTCTGTCACTCTATCACTTGTCTAGGTTTGTAGGAGCAGTAGATGAGACCAGTCGCTATTTCTGGTGGGTTATCCCAACATCCATGAAGGCATTTGCAAGATTACTTAGGTTGTGTGTTATGTCCCAGGCATATAATCTATGTGGAGCATGTCATGAGTACATAGCACTATAGTACATACAAGTGGATACGTAGGGTTACTAACATGTATGATGGCAGCCGTGTTTGTGTTTCTGTATGCACATCCCCTGTGGCTGTCTTTACTGTGTGTATGTGATGGCTATTCCATTCTGTGTGCCTCTTCCACCCTGTAAACTCACCCATTGTCAACCTAGTTTCAGCCCATAAAGATGTCATCCACCTTACAAGCACAGTTACACAGTTTCTAACACAAAGTCACTGTGATGCATGCAATGGTTGTATCACTGTTTATTGTACATAAATAGATGGGTAGGTCATCTACTCTGAGAAGTGTCAACTCTATGTGCATGTGTGTTTCATTGCATGACCCCATGCAGCAGTGTGTGTGTGTGTGTGTGTGTGTGTGTGTGTGTGTGTGTGTGTGTGTGTGTGTGTGTGTGTGTGTGTGTGTGTGTGTGTGTGTGTGTGTGTGTGTGTGTGTGTGGGTCAGATGTCTCTACCATGTTAAGGGCCTCTGCACCCATCATTGGCAATCCTAACAGCCCCTGCAATTGTTATCCACTTGAATATCAGTGGCAGACACTGCAACACTACATTACCTCTGTAGTATTTGTGTTATGTATCTAGTGCTATCGTTTGTAAGACTGGGCAGGTAGGGGCAGTGCTCAGCACTTCAACAACTGCCCCATGTACAGGACTATGACTCTGCGTGCACTACCAGCATGAGAGGCTAGACTGGCATATGAGATAGCAGACACACATGCTGGTGATTATCAGGTTAGACTAACACAGACTGACCTGTGTCAGGAATACATACCACAAACCTGTCATGCACAGTACCATGCATACCCTCATCAACTGCATCATGGCGAATGGATGGGACAGAAATGGCATTAAAGTAATGGCTAAGCTTGTGAGGGACCTAGTGCCAGTACTCAAGTAACCTCCTCTGTATGTATAAGCCTGTGGTACTACAGATCACCCAGGTGACATGTATGAAGGCTAGCTGGCTGTGTCAAGGGGTATATATGTAAGGTCACACTGTCCACCCCAATTGTCCTTCACACACTGTTGCATGTAAACACACCTGGTAAACATGTACATATACAGCTGCACCTTGACTATGAAAAGGTCACTGTGTTTCCACTCTGCCATACTCATCATTGCTACTGTCAGCAGGCTCACAGCCTGCAGACACACAGACACCTGGAACACAAATAGAATGCAGTACATGACACTACAGTCAGTCAGCAATACTAATAGCAATAATGCATCATGGCTAAAAAGGTACATATACCTCGATGTGTACCCATAACTATTGCCAGCAGACAGCACCTTAGACAGCATTACATACTATACTGTACTATATTCACCCTGTGCAACAGACCCATATTAGCATGTCCCTGCATTGATGGTATGGATAACAGGGATGTGGCACAGGTATCATCACATGCACAGGGTGTGGTGTGGGATTGCCAGAGGCCTAGGCTGGGCCATATGGTTGACATCATGTGTGTGTGTGTGTGTGTGTGTGTGTGTGTGTGTGTGTGTGTGTGTGTGTGTGTGTGTGTGTGTGTGTGTGTGTGTGTGTGTGTGTGTGTGTGTGTGTGTGTGTGTGTGTGTGTGTGTGTGTGTGTGTGTGTGTGTGTGTGTGTGTGTGCATGTGTGCATGTGTGCGTGTGTGCATGTGTGTGTGCCTTACATGAGCATTCCTGTGATATGATTGTGTGTGCGTGTGTGCGTGTGTGCGTGTGTGTGTGTGTGTGTGTGTGTGTGTGTGTGTGTGTGTGTGTGTGTGTGTGTGTCTGTTGAGGTGGTGTTCAACTGGGCCGTGCAGAGGAGCTGTGCATGTCTGCTGCTGACCAACCTGTGATAGAGATGTGTGAGTGTTTGTATGCACACAATCAAGCCATGTGGATGCCCTACACAGGGCTATGTTGGACAGCCATGGACCATACATGGCAGGATATACAGTTCGCCATCTCCTGCCAGGGACATGGGAACTGGTTCTGCCAGGAGTCTCACTGGCATCACAAGGCCCAAGACCAGATGCAGTGCTACTCCCTGATGGTGACTGCTGTCTGCTTGATCTGCATCCCTGATGGGACAGGCCAGGACCATGTGACCATGGCCTGCTCTGGTGTAGTGTGGACAGCACCCTCCCTTTGGTAGTGCTGATGGTACTGCCACTGCAGGAGTGTGAATGTATACAGCCATGTGGGCTCTCAGCTGATCTTGTTGCTGACCTACGTCCATGTGGCCGATGCAATACTCCCACCACATGCTCAAGCAGAGACATTGCACAGTCGAGAAGTGACAATGTCTCACCCCACCATTTATCCACAACATCAGCAAAATGAGTTACGTCATCACAAATGTCGTGGAGGTCATCACACATGGCAGGAAGTGCTGCAATCATGACCCTGAGCATCTGTCTGGTGTTGCCGTCAGTACTCACCTGTTCCTCCATGAAGGACCATAACATGTGTCTGGTGACACCTGCTGTGACACTTGCAACAGGAGCTTGATGGCGAACAGTCCTCAATTGAGCACCCCTGTCCATCTGCCTGTGTGTGACCTCACGTGGTCTCTGGCTATGGCTAGTATCTACACTCACAATTGCCATATCACTACACTAGCCTGTTCCATGCCACCACCCTCCAACTGTCCATTATCTGTGGCTGCCTGGGACTAGTTATGTGTGGGCATACTGACTGTGTGCGGGGACATTGTGGGTGAAAGTGGGATACCAACTAATGGCACAGATTCAGCCCCCGACAACCCCACCTGTGCCTCACTATGACCACCATCATCATCAGAGTCTGCTAAGACACTAGCATCAGGTTGTGAGGGGGAGAGACACCAACCCCCATGTTCACCTTCGAGGGGAAGACAACATATATAAATTAATACCCTGCAGTATAATGTTTTCTGATACACACACACACACACACACACACACACACACACACACACACACACACACACACACACACACACACACACACACACACACACACACACACCAACACACACACACACACACACACACACACACACACACACACACACACACACACACACACACACACACACACACACACACACACACACACGCACACACACACACACACACACACACACACACACACACACACACACACACACACACACACACACACTCCTGGTAATGTCTGGCACAGCTTTGCTACCTATGGGCCCTTCAGGCCAGACTTTACAGTAGTTCTGACGGCCACAATCCATCTCCTAAACAGCTAATGTAAGGCCCTCAAAAAAGGGTGACAAATCCTACTGTTATATGGGCCTATTAGCAGAATGGCAAGTGTGACCAAGATAAAGGCTACTGGATTGATGTATACAGTGTCACCAAGTGAATATGCAAGTACTGTAAGAGCTGACTTACTGCTATACAGACCAGACACAATGACAAGGTTTAATGATATGTGATAATAACTAATGAAGGAACACAAGAATATTCTATCAATGCAGTACCTACACAGTTCAGACTCACAGGGATTCATTTCAGACAACATTGCAGGACAGTCTGCAATACATACAGGAAACATGTAGAGTACTAGGTGTATAGGTTCACAGGATGATACTAGGCTATTGCCCCAGATGCCCTCATAAGCCTAGCCCAGACTTTTGCTCATGTCCCTTCAAAGTCAGCACTTGTTTCCCCTGTCCATTTGGGACACACACAGGATCACAGGGGTGTCATTCCCATTCCAATGCAATCATCCAGCTTCTTCTTCAAGGTCCTTGATAATGCCTTTCATGCTCCTGCAGATCAGGCTAGTTAGGCTAATGAGCATATGATTGGCTGGGTCATTGGATTTATCCACTTTTGTGCACAGAGATGACAGTTGCTGTCCTCTGTGCAGATGGGATGACACTGGTGCTCAGGCTTTGGTTGATTACAGTGTGTAATGAAGAGCTCATGCCTGAGTTCATTTAGGATGCAGACAGGGATGGTATCAGGCACCATGGAGACATCAGTTTATTGCCTTTGAGAGGGCATTACGGACATGCTTCCTGACGATGAGGGGAGGGGAGCATGTGCTGTGCATGTCCATGTGTACTGATGAGTGGACAGGGAGGGTGATGTTTACACTTAGCCTGTCTGCAGCAGGTTGGCTATATCTATGACTACGCATATGTGGTGTTATTGACCACCACTACAGAGCATATTTGGGTGTTGCCTCTGAGATTGCAGACATATGTGAGGAAGGCCTTGTGATTGGCCTTGGAGGATGTGTCCAATTTGCACTCAAAGTTAGCCTTGGTGTAATTCACCTGTGTAACCTTATTTGCTTGTTCAGACAACAGTGACATTGCTTCCATTTCAGCACCAGCCCCTTCTTGGCCCTGTCCAGCAATTATTTACACCTATTATGGAATTTGTGTATTGCTGCTGTCCACCACAGAGGTTTGGGTCTACTTTAGTTTAGCAAACAATTGGATGTTTGAACGCTGTTAGTTCGAACACTAAATGTCGAACCGGCAAAATAGCGAACAGCCAGAACAGCAAATTTTTCCCAGGGAAAGAAATCGCTGGGACAGCCATTCGGGTTGTGCCATTTCCTTCACTGTAGTGCGATCTCAGAGTTGGATTATTTAAGTCCCCCACTTCATTTAGTGTTTAGGTTTTTTTTTTTTTTTTTTTTTTTTTTTTGGGAACAATGATTTTTTTTCCCTGGGAAAGAAAATCGCTGTTCTGGTTGTTCGTTGTTTTGAGTTTTCGTGCTTTGTTATAATATAGACACAGAGATTTACCCTACCTTGAGGGAGATGATTTTGTCCTGTCATGTATTGCTGAGTCCATACAGCTATGTAGGTGCTTGCATAGTGTTGTGGTATAGGGTTGGACACTACTGCTAGTTACAGCTGACAGGATGGTGGCTGTAAAGCTACTTATACCTGCTCTGAGGAGATTTATAGTCAGCTTTGGAAATTGTTTTTTGTTTGACCCTGACAAAGGGGGGGCAGGGGAGATGGTGACCTCAAAAGTGATGGCTATTTGGTCAGGTCTTACCAAGGAGGATGACACTGTAGAAGTGCAACAGTGGCTACTCATGTTGGTTAGGACCAGGTACAGGATTTTTCCACTTGTCATAGGGGTGTTGACCAGCTGATCCAATGCATCGGCAGTGACAAAGCCGAGGAATCACTGTGCATTCATGTTCAGGTAAAATAGGTCATGCTCACTATGGTTGGGTAGTTAAAGTCACCCAGGATCAAGGTAGAGGGTTGAATCTTGGCAGATTCAAGCAAGTCCAGATAGGTGTAGTGGGTGTCCTGAGTCATGGTTGCAGCTCTGTAGCTAGCTGTTATTTGAATAGGTATTTGGTCAACAGTTAACTGCACTTAGGATGTCTCCCATGCGTCATATTGTTTGACCAGCCTGGAGGTGTATATGTGTATGATGAAGTTTAAAACTCCACCTAATTTGGCTTTGCAGCCCTCCATTTGGGGTCTAAACTTATGGTAAGATGAGTAACCTGGCAAGGTTAGTGTGCTCTCCACAGCTTCAAACCAGGTTTCAGTGACTGCACAAATGTCAGCATCCTCCAGGGCAAGGTACACTTGCAATGACATTAGTTTCATGCTAAAACTCCTAGCTCCTGTTAGAGCAAGACATCTGGACAAAGGCACACATCAATGGGGGGCAAAGGCCAGAAAATAGTGATTCTTTATAAATCTAGTTGTAAAACACTTAGTTGCTAGCAAAGACGGTTTTGCATTCGCAGGAATACTCTGAAGGATATGACATCTGACATTCAAATGTATGCTATTATGTTATGAATTCAGTCTTTACTGGGTTGCCAGTGATTTGCCATACAAAACATAACTGTATGAGGCATTTACTATAAATATGAGGCAAACATGTGGTCAGTCTGCAAATCTCTGGACAGTTGAATGGTATGAGCTCAGTATATAACATACAGTTTAACACACACTTTTGTGCCAGTTGTTTACTATGCACATACCCTATATAGGTCTCTTACATTTGTAAGACAAGCATATGTTATCAGGAGTGTACCTTCATTAATATGTAAGGCATACTACTGTTAAGGCTATGTGGAAGCAGACACCATTCACTCCATGTAGGAATAACACTGTTCCTGCATGGATTTTATTGAATCCTGGGGACTGTTTCTTTTACTTCTTCTATCCATTCAGCAACTTTGTTATGTTCCACAGGATCTTCATAGATACTTTTCAAGAATGTGTCTATTTCTTCTATTTTGTTTCTCAGTTCTCTATAACACTTTTTTGGGTCATCAGTGAATTGCTTATTTTTTACTTTTCCTTCATATTTATCTTTTGTGTGTGTTTGTATCTAGTGCAAGCTCGGAGTGAGAATATTTAAGTGGGAGGTTGTGGGGGGTGCAGCCTCCCACATGAGGTGTGCAGGGGGGCTTTCATGTAGTAGAGTGATTGTGTGTGTTTATGTGGTGGATGGTGTGTGTGTGTGTGTGTGTGTGTGTGTGTGTGTGTGTGTGTGTGTGTGTGTGTGTGTGTGTGTGTGTGCGTGTGTGTGCGTGTGTGTGTGTGTGTGTGTGTGTGTGTGTGTGTGTGTTTTCAAACCGCGAAATCCAAAACGTCCGGTATTCGAGGTTTTGAATTTCGCAGTTTTTAGTTTTCGTTGTTTTGTGGATTCCACTTCTTAGGCTCAAGATACTGAAATTCGAGATTTCAGTATTTCAAGCTTCTGAAGTGAATCTATCTATCTATCTATCTATATATATATATATATATATATATATATATATATATATATATATATGTGTGTAAATATATATATATATATATATATATATATATATATAAATATATATATATATATATATATATATATAGATATATATATATATATATATATATATATAGATAGATATAGTCAAGCTTAGTAAAAACAACTTGTTTGATACCAGAGTACAGTTTTTGCAATTTTTACTAGCCAAGCTCTGCTTTCATTCTCACAACACTGCTGACTGAAATTACTTTATTCATTCCCAGGGAAATTGGCATTATACCTAAGTTGAACTGAACACGTAGATAGAACAAAATCTCACCAAGAACACAGTAGTCACAGAAACACTAGGCTTTAATGAAGCTTTTGGGCTCTCAACCCTTCGTCAGCATATAACATTATACATTTCACACCATTTAAATAGAGGAAACAATTAAAATCACATGATCAAACCAGCCAATAAAACATACTGAGAGGAAAAAAGAAAAACATAAAAAGTGAAACACATAAATTTCTGATGAGAGTATGTATATGAGGGGCTTTCTTAAAAATATTATAATAATATATTTAAAAATATTTTGTTATAACACAAAGTTAGTTAATGTATTATAAATTACTCATTTGCCGCTTTACTAGTACTGGTTTAATACTAGTAGTATTATTTAAACCAGGTAGAGTGTCAGCCTGTAGTCTTATTATCCATTCTAACTCTCTCATTTCTAAAAAGTTATTAACATCACCCCCCCTCACACCCACTTGCACTACGTCTATACATCTAAATTTAAAAGTGTGTGTGTTAAATTCATATATGTGCTTATATAGAGCATTAGTTTGTATTTGTCTATTTATCTCGGATCTATGCTCAATTATACGATCTTTAAGCCTGCGTATAGTCTTTCCTACATAAAATGCCTGACATTGCATGCAAGTGGCAAGATAGACTAATCTCATAGTATTACAATTAGCACTACAATAAAACTGAAATTTTTTATGTGTAACAGGATGTTTAAAGATACTATCTGTATCTAAAATATCAGCACAACAAGTACAATTATAGCATTTATAAGTCCCTATCTTACTGTGTATAGGATTGTGTTGTTCCGCAAAATCTTTATAACATAGCATATTTTTTAGGGACTGATTATTCCTATATGCAAAGCTGGGTTTGGAACCTACTAAAGCAGTTAGTTCAGGCATAGCCATCAAAATTGGCCAGTTTTTCTTAATTATTCTACATATTTGGTTAGAATAACCTGAGTATGTGGTTATATATCTTAAAGTGTTATCTTTGTTTTTAATAGCTATGGGTAAGCTATAACTAACATCTATCTTATAATCTATAAAAATAGGTTTATAATCAGTTTTTCTACCTTCTGTTATCATTTCAATATTCTTGTCTATAATATTTTCTGCATATCCACTTCTCAAAAACTCCGCTTTCATACTTGCTACCTCATTTAGGTATATTTGTTCCTCTGTTGTCAATCTACTTATTCTAATAAACTGTGACTTCATTATACTTTTAAATACATGTGGAGGGTGCATACTAGTGCTGTCCAAATATCTTATTGTATGCACATCTTTCTTATGTACCATAGTTTGTATTATATTATTCTTTTTGTACAATTTTACGTCCAAAAATATCATCTCATCTGATGAGAAACACATTTTAAATTTAAAGAAATTGGTTGTATTATTAATATATGTTATAAACAAGTGAAGCTCTTCTATCGTACCATCCCATACAAAAAAACAATCATCTACAAATCTAGCATAACTTTTTACATGTACATTCAATGCATTTTTATTACTTAAAATATATTCTTTTTCCCAATAAAAGAGTACTAAATTCGCAAAAGTATTTGCCACAGAAGTACCCATGGCTACTCCAGTTAGTTGCTTATATGGGATGCCATCAAAGATAAAAATGTTATTAGTTAATATCAAATGAAGAAGAAAGCATATATTCTCCACCTCACGAGGTTGTTTAGTCGTGTTAGACAATAAAAACCTTCTGATTGCCTCTACACCATAGTCAATGGGAATAACCGTAAATAACAATTCTATATCCAAGGTTACAAAGATGTAGTCATAAGACACATTTTTATACCATACATTAAGTTTTTTCAAAAAATGTGAGCTGTCTTTTACTATACTTCCACATTTAGGTAATAACTCAGATAATACAGTCTGTAAATATTTAGATATAGTTTCAGTTATCCACCCTTTTCCTGAGACTATAGGTCTCAGTGGTGGTTCTTCCAGAGATTTATGTATCTTTGGAATCCCATATATTTGTGGGATCTTAGGGCATGGGGTGGAGAAATAATTAAACATGTCTATTGAAATATCATTATTTAACTGCATATCATAAATAGCCATATTCACTTGTGTTATACAATTTTTCGCATCAAGAAAAGTCATCTTTTTAAAAGTATCTGTATCAGATAAGAAGGCAGTAAACTTATTCATATAGTAGGTTCTATCCATTAAAACTATTGCCCCACCTTTGTCAGCTTGCTTAATAATTATATCTTTCTCATTTTTTAAATATTTAAGGGCCTGATATTCTTTAAAGGAAAGATTATAATTCCTTTCAACTGTATCCCACTTAGAAAACAAAGTTCTTAGTTCAAGTTCAACAATATTTATAAATGCTAAGATAACAGGAGATAATTGAGGAATAAATAAGCTTGATATTTTACAAACAAAATTATTTTCAGCAGAATTCTTAAATATAGATTTTAACATTAAACTTCTAGCAAATAGTTTTAGGTCTATAATAGCCCTTACAACATTGTCCATAGCAAAGGGAATAAATTTCAAACCTTTGCTTAGTACTGCGAGCTGTTCATTTGAAAGAATATTTTGCGTTAAATTTAAAGTACCTTGTTTTATTATTGCAGTCTCTCTTATCTGCGTGGCGTTTTGTTGCTTTTCTTTGGACTGCTGTACTTCCTCTACGCCCCTTGGGTTTGAGGCGATTCTCCTGCCATGGATATCGAGCTACTCTCCGTATGTATTTTTTTCACAAGGACCCTTTCTGGTTGTTGGAGTCGAAAGGGTAAAAAAGCAGAAATTTCAGTCTGCCTCTTTCCCTTTACCTCACGCAATTGCTCTGATGTTGTTGGTGTCTTCGGTAAATCCAGAATCACGTTTTCAGTTGCTGAAGTTAAAAGAACCTCTACGTTGGTTTCCACTGGTCGCTGGCATGTTTCTTTTTCATTAGCTTTCTCAGCTCCACATTGAAGAGGCAATGCGTGTGTTACGCTTAGCGTACGCGCTCGCTGATTGGTCAAGTTGTCATTAGATGTACCACATGAGGTGTGCAGTGGGGCCTTCATGTAGTAGAGTGATTGTGTGTGTTTATGTGGTGGATGGTGTGTGTGTGTGTGTGTGTGTGTGTGTGTGTGTTTCAAACCGCGAAATTCAAAACGTCCGGTATTCGAGGTTTTGAATTTCGCAGTTTTTAGTTTTCGTTGTTTTGTGGATTCCACTTCTTAGGCTCAAGATACTGAAATTCGAGATTTCAGTATTTCAAGCTTCTGAAGTGAATCTATATATATATATATATATATATATATATATATATATATATATATATATATATATATATATATATATATATATATATATAGTCAAGCTTAGTAAAAACAACTTGTTTGATACCAGAGTACAGTTTTTGCAATTTTTACTAGCGAAGCTCTGCTTTCATTCTCACAACACTGCTGACTGAAATTACTTTATTAATTCCCAGGGAAATTGGCATTATACCTAAGTTGCCATTTCAGCTCTTTTTGCTCAAGATGTAAATCAATGCAACCACCCCTGGGTCCCAACTCAACTTTGTCAGTAGCAGTGAACCTAAAACTATGTAAGGGAAATTTTTTGATGTGTTGAGCCAAAGCATTTTTTTCATCACCCTTCTTTATGTCGTACATGTGTTGGTATATCCTTTTTCTAAATTTCCCCTCGATCTTCCCAATATAAAAGCGGGTACATTGTTGACACTTGGCCATGTACACTACCCCTGTACTATGACAATAACATTTATGACCCAATTTAATAACTCCCCATTCTTGGCTGTATACCTCAGTCCCTTCCTGTATATACCTACACTGGGGACACTGGACACACTTTTTCATGGCTCCAGCAATTTCACCTCCTATATTCCTTTCCACTAATGTTTTGAAGGATAAATCTTATTCCTACCTTCTCAATAACTTCTGGTTGAACCTTAAAAATACCCCAATTGTGACAAATAATATTTTTATAGCCTCAAAGTGAAGATTATATGGCAAAATTAATGCCCTTTCAAAGTCTCTATTCACCGTTGGGACTCCCTTGCTAACACAGTTCACCCCTAATCCATTGTCTAACCTTTGTAATAATGGAGTGTACCACCCTTCCTGTCTTTTATGACTAACCTCTTGAAAAATGTCCATAAGAAAAGGGATCTGGTACCCTCTTTTTTCCAACATCCCCCTTAGTATAGAGCATTCACTTCCAAACATCACATCATCATTGACCATACGGCTATTAAGTATTTTCACAGGTGTCCATTGTTTCTGTTTTTTTATGTTAAAACAACCAATAGTAAAAAACACAGACGCCCCCATAGCACACCAAAGTTCAGATAAAAAGTCTTTAATCCAATAAATAAAAATGGTAAGCACTTTGGCGTACTAGACTCTTCTTCAGACCATAACATAGTGTCAAAAATATAATCATTAAATAAAATCAAACAACCAATCATATCTCAAGACAATTATTCAGTGTAATAAGGGGCATGCAATATGCACAGGTTTCAATGGTACCATACTATTCAAGATGAAACCCTTATCTGCTTATAATAAAACAATCCATTTTGTCTCTACTTGCTCTGTCTTATTGGCAATATCACCTCCCCTCACACTAATGGGTAAAGTCTGTAAAACTAAAAATCTAAAAGAATGTACAGCATCATTTAAAAAAATTGACCTTTGCTGTGTTGACTGGGCAAGTAAAAAAAATCTATAACTGTAATTATTGTCCTTAAATTAATTGTAACCAACCATGTTTCCTACCAAATGCAAGTTTTAGAAAGAATTAAAATGTTTGATTTTATATGAAAACCTGGGGTAGGTTTAGCCACAACAACCTTTCTAAGTTGAAAATTCAGGACACAATGGTGGATTGTATATATATATATATATATATATATATATATATATATATATATATATATATATATATATATGGGTCTACCTGAAAACACTGACACGCCAAAACACCGACAACGAGATAACCGATACCACAAAACCGACAAACCACAATCCTGACAATCAACAAAACAAAACAAATACCTTTTCCGAAAAACACACACACAACACAAGCACACCAGAAACCTTACACACCTACACTAAACCTTACATACACAACTATCTATGCACTAACCTTAACCCAAATCCTAACCCTAAGGTCCGTCACTATCGCACACTCACCTAACCCGCGCCCTAACCCTAACTCACTTAACCCGCCCCTAACCCTAAAGTCTGTCACTATCACACAATTACCTTACCTGCACCCTAACCCTAACTCACTTAACCCTCCCCTAACCCTAAAGTCTGTCACTATCGCACACTTACCTTAACATGTCGGTGTTCTCAGCGTCGGGCTTTTCAACTGTCGGTCATCTCCGTTGTCGATCTTCCGGTGTCGGTGTTCTCTTCTCGTCATCGCCGTTTTCAGCTTTTGGTGTTATCAGGTAGACTTATATATATATATATATATATATATATATATATATATATATATATATATATATATATATATATATATAAATTTGTTTTGCCTATTTAGAAAGAATGTTCTCATAGTTTCTGATAATCTAAGAATTTTCTCATGGTTTCTGATAATCTAGGACATTATCAGTTGATGGAAGGCCATATATTGCAGAAACGTCCACACTAGAGAGGAGATGCTTGAGGGGGTCAAATTACAGGTTCATCTAAATTTTCTATTGAAAGGAGATGGTAGTTGCTATTCATTCTAGAATGGTACCAAATGGCAAAAGTGAGACCGTAGTCATTGACAGAGACAGAGAGAGAGAGTAAGAGACTGAGAGAAAGTATTTGCCAACATGAACTATTTTGAGATAGGAGCAGAGAATCCATTCCAGATTGGTAGATTCCCCAGGAAATATATTAATCATTTTTGGAAGTGAAATGATCCAAATTAAACAATGTATATTTATAAAAGTCACAACTACTGCCCCCCCCCCCCCCACCCACTGCCTACCAACCACACTAGCACCTAACTACACCCTCAGGGATTGTGTAGGAGATTCAGCCTCCCTTATCAGACCACAATTCAAATTTGATTTTTTATTTATTTTTTATTTATTTTACATTTGTTGACCAGGCTAGTCTAACTGGATAAATGTCCATTTTCAGTAGAGGCCCGGGGAGAAAAGCGCCAAGCATGAACACTAACAAAGTTAACAATATATAACAAAGACATGTATAATAACATTACAGAGGTACAATTGACTAAAGACATTATGTTAAAAGATTAAACTAAGTAAAAAATAACAAGTACACTAAGCACAAGCTGGGTATGGGCAAACAGAGTCAGGTCGTTACATTTATCAGTGCTGGGTGCAAAAGCCATTTCCAGGTTTAGATCCACCAACTGACACCACCTAACAACTGAAGCAAGAGAGCAATGTACACCGGAAACATTTAAGGCAAAACTTAAACAGTATCTCAGTGAAGAAGAAACTTGCACCTGCTTTCAAGACAAAGGATAATGATCTACTTGTATATATATGAGGTTGCTCTGGGAAATTACAAATATTGCACTCTGTTTATTAACTGCATTGCTTAACATCTGAGCAAACAACGGTTGATACCTGACTGTAACTATAAATAGCCTATGTTGTTCTCTGTTTAAATGTTACTGCTTGACTGTAGATAGGAACTGCTACTCCACCTACTTTTACATGACACAATAGTTGTAAATAGTAATGATTTCATTACTGACATGAAAGCTATACTTCACTGACATGAAAGCTATACTTTGAATCTCGGCCTGTCTTGACTTGGATTATAGCTGAAAAAAAGTCTGATGGCCAGCCCACTGACCCAGTAATCGAAACGAAATAAAACAAAAAATAAAAAAAAAATGTTTATAATTTGTGAAAAAAGTGAAATCAGGTAGAATGCTCAATATTTGCATAATCCAGAATGATGACTTATGATTTTATATTTGAGATAATCCACTCAGTAATCTTTTTAGGAATGGATTAATCAGAATGCAGTAACCCACAAGCATTTATAAGCAGCAGCCTGAATGTCTGAGACAGTCCTAATGCCTTCATAGATATTAAGTTAATTACTCCAGATTTAATAACAAGCCAAGGCCATTCACATACAGAACTGCAATGCCCCAGCCTCATTATACAACAAACCCTGTGTTAAAAAATCAGAAAGCCTAGTGCCTTGACCTCTTCATCTCTGATGTAAGTTTCTAACAGTGTCTGAGGCAGTCACAGTACCTGCAACATATAAAGTAACCAATGCGTACAGTTGTTAAAGTATGTTTTAGACAGCCCTAAACATAACATGCAGCAATCTCATCTACAGGCTTTGGTTGAGACTAGATCTTTAGGTGAGGACAGAAAAGAAGAGCAGATTTGTATGACAACAGCAAATAGAAATCTACTGTCAGTTTGTCCTGTAAGATAGCTGCAAGTCCTACGTCTTCAGTAAAAATGTTTGTGAGAAAACTAATGCAGTGAAAGATGGCAAACTCAATAGGTCCCAGCCTGAGTTGTAGCCAAGGCTGTCTTTATTTATACTTTAGCGGCATAGTTGAAGACTATGTAAAATTTTAAGGAAGTACTTAGAGCAGAAGACGTTCCAGTATTCAGAGAGTTAATTTGTCCTAGGACTTTCAGGATGGGCAGATATGTATATAGCACAGACACTAAAATCCAAGGTGAGAAGAGCAAAATACAAATGAGGTAGAGAAGTGTCAGGAGAGTGAGGTTAGGATCATATCTGTGTCTGGTGTGAACATACAAGTGAACAATGAAAAACAAAAGAGGACAAGAAAAGTGAAACATGGGAGACAAAGGGGAATGCTGGGACGTTCAGAATGGAAGGCATGATGAAGGTTACCAGATAAAATAATGAAGATTAAGAAAAAGAAGAGAGCGAGAGAGACAGAGAGAGAAGAAGAAGGAATGAAGAAGAAATGTTAACAGAAAAATATGGTAGTCAGTAGAAGTATAGCTGTAACAGCAAACAGGCTTTCAATTCTCTTGTTATTGATATATAAGCAAAAGTGAGAAAGGAAGAGCATAAGTAACACACACACACACACACACACACACACACACACACACACACACACACACATACTCACTACACCTTTCATTGTCTAGATTTTTGCAGAATGCCCAGATTTTGGCCTTATATTTTCAGTTTGCCCCTCTAAAAATGTATGTTTTTCTGCAAATCACTGAGGACTGAAGTCACTAAATAATGACATACATGTGACTTTCAGATTTGATATCCTCCATAAAATGTATGCTAATACAAAACCTGCTATTCTAGCAACTTTCTAAGTTTATAAGAGCAATAGTTAAACACTATTCCTGATATGGGCCTTTGCCCGTTCATTATTTTTGTCTTTGCCTAGATTTCTTGCACTTAGAGATTGAGAGGTATGCAAATGCACACACAGACACACACACACACACACACACACACACACACACACACACACACACACACACACACACACACACACACACACACATATATACCAGATTTGCAGGATTTATCATCTACTGAAACTGGCTCATTGATTTAAGGGATGGTGAAATCTTACTATAGTACATCATATATATATATATGACAAAGTATAAATACCGGAGGTGTATAGCTATGGGTGTTACATCAATGTTATGTATATTACGTACCTTACAAAATAGCCGGGGAAAGAGTCTCATTACAAATGCTAATTACCAAATAGTATGAAAAAATGATTGCTCATGCTTCCTTTTGTACTATAACTATTTCTTATAAACTCTATCATCTAATTCATTTTGGCAGTGGTGGAGAGGTACAACCTTCCCACAGCCAGGCTTTACTTTCTTGGCATCTTAAGCATTAAAACATTTACTTTTAACTTTTCATTCTAATCCTCAAGTTCACACAAGCACTTAGGTTTGAATGTTTACTGAAGAATTTTCCTTAGATATTTATCAATTTGAACTTCCTGTGTTTTATGACAGTAACTATACATGTTTCGGCTAAAACATATATGAATCTCTCAATCATTTAGCTCTCTGTTTCCCTTACAGAATGTAGAAAACTGCACATCTAGATAGTTCAGTGGGACAATCGTTCATTTGTTATATTTAGCTTCAGCATTCTAGAAATTCCAAGAAACTGGAACTTCTTTTTCCAGACAGCCAAGCACTGTTGACAGGGACCATATCAGGCCTATGATTCTAATGCAGAGACCACAAACTCACAGCCTTTGGTCCTCAAGAAGTCCTCAACCAGCATAATTAGCAGTGATAGAATGTTTGTATGAAGAGAAAAGGGTAACACTTGTACTATTTCTTTATAGTGATGACCATAAGTAAACATGTTAAAATGTGAAACCTTGATACCTTAACAAAGGTGGGTAAATGTGAAGTACCCAGAGTTTTTTTTCCCTTGAAAAATGATAAATGGGTATAATAGGTGCTAAATAATATGGAAGTGAAAACTGTAGTGGCTACACATAAGGGAACCAGCAATATTATGTAACTGATAAGTGACTGATCAGTCGCAATCTGCAATAGAGAGGACCTTTAAATATATGAAGTGATTAAAATGTAACAATATCAGCTATGAATTCTAGCTTTCTGTTTTAGGAGCATGCATAGCTGAGGTACCTTTTCATATATTACTGATGTTAGAAATATCACAAAGAAATTCCATCTTATTAAGTCAACTGACAATGCACTAAGCAAACAAAGTTTTATCCTTTATGGCAGTATAAGATGACTACAGTGTTCTGCATCTTTTTTGCTTCTCTTCCTTAATGTAGACTATTCATTTGAACCTAATGGGTACATGAGGGATATAATTCTAGTTTCAGCCCTACAATCTCTCTCTATAACAATCTGCTTCTCTCTCTCTCTCTCTCTGTCTCTCTCTGTGTGTCTCTCTCTCTCTCTCTCTCTCATTTTATCTCTTACCCTCTAACATAGCAGGTTATGTCATCTCTAGGGTGTTACCCCTTTGCATTTTCTCTATACTTTTACCTACACTATTTTTTCTGCATTATTTTAGAAAATTAATGAAGGTCTGCACATATGAGGTTCATTTTGTAACAATGGTATGATTAATATGATCAATATATTTTGACTGAAACTTATTTTGTATTCTTTCCCTCCTGGCTACATTCTTAGTTTTGTGATTGTTACAATTTTATAGAACAAAATGTGATTTTTTTTGTTTGTTTATGTGATGACCTATTGTGTCTTGAAGGCATTGCAGAGAAAGCTTTTGCTTGGCTTCGCTGGAAGGTTTTTTGATCTTTTAGCCTTTTTTTTTCTCCCCTCAGTTTCTGCATCATTTTGTTTTGAGCTGGGCTTTATCTCTGAGCAGCGAACTTGACCTACATTCAGTGGCAAGTTTTTGCATTTGCTGTTGTAGAACAATTGCTGATTTTGCAGCATTTGCAACAGTTAAGCAAGCAGATTTCTTTTTTTCTTTTTGCTACAATAGCAGTTTCTCATTTACACCCCTACCATACAAATATGCCTTCTATCAGTATGGCTTACAATTAGCACTTGTCATAGTTCACACTCAGAGAACTATGCAAAGATACAACTCTTAATCCTGGAGTAGCAGAAATAATGCCAGATAGCAGTATATATGCATTCATAGAATACTGAATGTTACTAGGTAAGCATAATGTTTGGAATACAACTTAAAATGCCAAAAAACTGTCATTGCCTGTTTCCACATAGAAAAAACATACTAACTTACTTTCTTAAACTCATCACACTTGGTTAAGTTGGGATTTGTGTGTGCATAATATAAAACGTGTTAGTTATACACGGATGGGAGAAAACATGAATTGTATTGGATGTTAGATGATACGAAGGTATATGACTTTGTAGGGTCATTTTTAGTCAAAAGACAAAATAATAGATACAATTTTGTAAGGTACACAAAATTGAAAAAAAAAACCTCATACAAGCAAAGACAGATTGATATATGTACATGCACACATACAGAAGCACATCATTTTGTATCTGTTATTTATATGCTGCTGGAGTCAGCAAACTATATGCAAGTTTTCCATGTCACATTGCTTTTGTTAATATAGCAGTTACCTGCAGGTGCCAGTGATATTGCTACATCCATATACTGAAAAGAATCTTTTTTCATAACCAGGTGTAAACTTCTAAAGACAGCTGTGAGGCATAACTTACAATATGATCCATTCAAGCTGGGGTCACAGATTTGTTCTGAAATGAGCCCTACAATAATTATAGGCTAGGACACCAATTGTCAAGCAGAAATGATGGAATTGCCTAGAATAGCTAGATGACAACAGTTCCTCAGCAATGAAAACTGTTCAGTCCTCTGTCACGTCGTAGACCTACACAACCCCTCACTTAGGGAAAACCTGTCACTTTCACCACTACAAGTCTAATAGAAATGCCAAGATTTCTGCTTGTGCATTTGGCCAGACAGGTGTCTTCCAAACCTGTTTTCCTAAATAGACTGTGGATAAACAGCTCCATCCAGTGGCTTGTGCCAGCAGTATTTCTGAAATCATCATTACGGAATGGGCACTTCCAGTTAATTATGTTACTGTTGCACAGCTCTAGCTGTTTCTTCCATTTTGCATTCTTACAGAAATATTCACATTATTTATTTTTGTCTAGTCTTTTTAGTGGGAATGCAGCAGTCGTAATATTGACCAGCAAAGTTTTACCCAATAACATTTTCACAATAACATTTCTAAACAATTAAAATACTTATAAGATGTAAAACTGTGCAGTCAAATTAAGATTTCTCAAAGAAATAGATAATTTTGAAACAACTCTATTAACACCGAAACACCTCCCCATCATACTAATGTCCTTCAGAGGGAAATTCTTAATGCTCCCTTTCTTATCTTGGCTCATATCAGACTTCCTCTGCCTGTTTTCCTGCTTTGCAGCACTTCTCATTTCTAAGTGCGTCTGGTTTTATATCTTACTATAAATATGACAACAATTATTCTCTCTCACAGTTTTCATCTTTTCTCTCTTCCTTTTTTGTACAGTTGTAAAATAAGCAGTCAGTACATACTCTGAGAAGTTTGGAGTGGACTGCAAACTATCTGCCGGATATCTTTAAATGGAAAATAAAGAAATGTTTGATTCAGTTAAAAAAAAACATAATCTCTGTGTCTGTCCTAATACATTTGCTTTACATATATGAAGCTATTGACATCTGACTGTCCCCATCAAACACTGAATTTCCAGTGACCAAAACATTTTCAAGTATGTCACTATACTTGCAGCTTTATTTGGGCTTCCTACTATCTTAGTAAGCATTTCAGTTCTTTATCTTGGCATTTGGTCCCTTTTTTTTTTAGTTCTACTTTTGTTACCTGGACTTTTATATTACCTGGCAGCAGCCCTCTTTACTTCTTATCTACCTACTAAAAGGCACCTCCTATCACCTCCTATCATATGCTTATTTTCTTCTTTCCCTTTACTTTACTTTTCTTTTCTCTTTTTTTTTTTCTCATCCAAAGTTAGGCACCATTTGTTTCATGCCCCAGCAATATTTTCTAAGTTTATTACCAAAGAAGTGAAATTAGGAAAAGTCCAGGGGTATATAACTCTGAGGTGCATATATATATATATATATATATATATATATATATATATATATATATATATATATATATATATGCAGTTTATTCCTGGACATATTGATCACTGTGTTTTATGTCTCGTGTTCACTTTAATAATAAAATACAATTTTATTTATTATTTTGTTTTACATTTGTTTACCGGGAGAGTCCAACAAGGAGAAATCCCATTTTCAGTGGAGGCCTGGGGTGAAAAGCTCCACAAGGTTTAGTACAGTAAATGCAATGTAAACGTTATTAAAGAATAGTACAATAGAATAAGCATACAATATAAAATAACAATATGTGAAAAAAATACAATACAGTTGTTGGGCATTTCATTTAGTCTGTTTTAGAGCTGCGACAGAGAAAAACCAGGCAGGCAGAAAGTACTAGATATCATGCTACATACAGTCACTGATGTATAGAAGAACACTGTATTATTACAAACATTAGCAACAGCCTGCATCTACTACTTGTTTTCTCTCTTTCTGTCTCCCCCTCTCTCTCTCTCTATATATATATATATATATATACTTATACACGCACACAAATATATATATATGACTTGATATGTCAATGGGTGGTGCAGTCAGTAGTCTGAGATTGACTAATAGACTGCTGATGTTAATGATAATCTGCAAATGTTATGCATGCACACACCAACACACAAATATACATTTATGTGTCTGTGTGTGTGTGTGCATGTGTGTTGGTGTGTGCATGTATAAACATTTGCATATTATTATTAACGTCAACACTCTATCCATCAAACTCTGACCACTGACTGCGCCTTACATTGACACATCAACTCATCAACTAACAACCCATCACAAATGGTAACCTAATATTTTCCTTTTGGAACTGGATACACTCCAAAGTAGCAACACTATCATTTTCACAATTCATATGCATTTCACAATTAATCATTTAACATGGCACTGCATTGCGTATATAGGGTGCTTTTCTCTGCCCACCCGGTAGACTATATATATTTTAACTCAGTGGCTGCATCATTAAGAACAATGGGAAGTATGCGTGCAAGTGTGTATCAACTATTTATATTTCTCTCTCGATATCTATATATATATATATATATATATATATATATATATATATATGGATCCACTTCTTAATTTCAAAGTTACAAAATCTCAAAGTTCAATATATCAAACTTACAATCCTGAGATCTTGTAATCTCGAAATTAAGAAAAAAATTAAAAAAAAAAAAGAAAAACACATTAAAAACATGTTTTTGCAAGGGGGGCAAGCCCCCCTGCACCCCCCACCCCCTGCAACTTAAATATACTAACTCCAAGATTGCTCTACAGTGCAGAGAATGGTAATGTTCCCATTCTGCACTGTATTGCGATCTGCATTACCATTCTCTGCACAGTAGAACGATCTCGGATTTAGTATATTTAAGTTGCAGGGGGTGTGGGGGTGCAGGGGAGCTTGACCCTGCAAAAACATGCTTTTAATGTGTTTTTCTTTTTTTTTTTTTTCTTAATTTCGAGATTGCAACATCTCGGATTGTAAGCTCGATATACTGAACTTCGGGATTTTATAATTTTGTAATTAGGAAGTGAACCTATATATATATATATATATATATATATATATATATATATATATATATATATATATATATATATATATCTTTTTTTTTCTTCTTCTCTCATTCTCTCTATATATGTATAGCTATATATAGATGCAATGTAAATGTTATTAAAGATATAGACACAGATTAAAAAAAAAAATATATATATATATAGATCTATTTTGTTTCGTTGAATCTCGTTTCACTGAATTTCATTTCACCCCAACCACTTTGTTGAAAACTCAAATTACTGAAAACTCATTTCACTGAATCTCATTTCACTGAACTGCAGTTAGTATATATACGTGAGGAAAAGAGCATATACCTTTTACTTGCGTTACAGTACTCTACACAGTGCCGTATATACTACGTTCAGTGAAATGAGATTCAGTGAAATTAGTTTTCTGTAATCTGAGTTTCAGCGAACTGGTCAGGGTGAAATGAAATTCAGTGAAATGAGATTCAATGAAACAAAGTAGACCCATATATATATATATATATATATATATATATATATATATATATATAATACACACTTCAACATTTTAACTACATATTTTTTCACCTTTTGTACTAGAACTTTTTGCCGATTGTTAGAATTCCAGTTTTAATATCTTGGCTCAATGGATTAAAGTACATGACCATAGTGCTGATTTAATGTCAGTCTGCTGTGAACCATCAGTATGTATATTGCTGTTATGATTGTTGACAGGTAATGATGTGCGGCTTAGTATATAAGAAACCACCTGCCTTCAGAAGCTCTCTAATTGTGTCAGCATGGCGTTACTATACTGCACTCGGTATTTGATACATTTTCAGATCTTCTGCACATGCATTACTTACTCATGGCATCACGGAGCATTTATTTAAGCCCAAATCTCTACTGGTTGCCTGTTTTGAACTGGTGTCTATATACCTAGGGTCTTTCCAACTATTTGCTGACCCCATCCCTCTTTAGATCATGCATCAATTAAATTAGTACTGCTCATAGGTAGCAATTCCACCATAATGTAGGCAGCCATTCTGTCATGGTACTGGGGTATTCATATACACTAATAAAACATTTGCAGTGTACAATTGGAGGTTGTAGTCATGTGTTTTATATGACAATCCATAATTGCTCCTCTAACTGCATTCCATTGTAGTTGATTGAAGGCAAATTTGGTGACAGTGAGGATTTGATAGATCGTGAAAAAGATTTAAAGAAATAAGGATTTCTACAAATATATTGTTTCAGACTAGCACCTACAGAACTGCAGAGCTGATCAGCATTCTTTTCAGGCATTCAAGGAGAACTGCTGCCATATGTAAGTGAGTGAGGAACAGTATTCAGAGACCCTGAGGTAATTTTTTCCTTCAGCAAGGATTGAAAGGAGGTGCCAAAGTGGAACAGTTGAGAAAGTACCTTATTTGGTGCATTACTCTACAACTGAACAAACGCATACATATACCAAAACATCTACAAGCTTACAACTGTACTAGACCTTAACCTTTATTTACATAAAGTAAAAATAATTAATAAATGTTGAAGGAATTGCTGGGTGGAAACATTTCATTTTGGTGTTTTTGCAAATTTGGACAAACTGCTAAAGAGGTCATTGGAGTATACTTTTCATTTTGGTACTTGTGCATACTTGGACAGACTGCTGAAGTGGTCTTTGGAGGAAAAGATTCATTTTGGTGCTTCAACATCCCGGGACAGACTGCAGCAGGGGTCATTGGGAGAAGCTTCTCATTTTGGTGCTTGTGCAAACTTGGACAGACTAAATCTGTGTGGTGGTGTGTTTGGTAATGCATCTCATGACAGTTACATGATTAACTCTGAAATTTTGTTAAACTTTCAATAAACCTTCCTGTTTGGACATGCTTTTGAGTATCTCCATTTCTTATGTTTTTGTGAAAAGTTGTTGACAAGGCATGTTTTTAAAACCCCTGTTGAAAAAGAAATATGGGGGGATGCAATTGAGGGTCTCTCCGTGTGCTCTAGATGGCCTAGCTACTCCTCCTCTGTTCCACACTGCTACTTTTATGCATTTCCTTGTCCTTTGCTAATGTTTGGGTTAGGCTAAAGTGCTTGTAGAATATCATTATTTATAGAGTTTACATTTTACATTTATTTATGGTTAAAATATATACATTCTATAGATCTAATGATTTAATGTACAACTCATAATGCTTTTGCATAGGGGCTAGATCATTGAACTACATAGATTATTATTATTATTTACAATGTGTTACATTTTAACATAGGTTATTTAATATATAGGTCATTACTACATACAATTAAGTTAACTTAGCAGAGTCATAGTGGTATTTTGCACATGATTAAAGCATCCGAATGAAATCAGTGACATTAATTGTTCATAGAAGGATATTAGTAAGTAAATCACATGTACCAATATTACAGACAAGGAGAACGCTGTTGTCATACATTATTGCAAACTACACTTTCCACTCAAAGTATTCATAGAAAAGTGAAGAAAATCATCTCTTATGGCTAGACCAGTTGAATGTTGTGGCCTATTCAGTGATAATGGCCAGTACGGTATAGGCTATGTGTTGTTTTTAACACAAGCAAAGAAAGGAGTTACACAGGTTTCTATTCAGTAGCCATACTGGGCATACTGTAACTAGAAGCATGCTGAAGTCTATATTCAGGACAAAGAGTTAAAAAAGCACAAGAAATATGTGGCTGAATTACTTGATTTCAGAATCACAAGTGATAATCAAAATCAAGGAGTGCACTTCACAATTTCAAATGCTACACACGTGCAGGTGGCAAAAAAAGGGCTACTAGCATCCATTAACAAGTGTATGGAGTACTGTGGAAGGCAAGGGACAGCACTTTGTCGACATATAGATGACTGCACATCTGACTGTACTACCAACAAAAGAAACTGTAGATCTTCAGCTGATTTCCAAATTGATGCTGTTGACAGAGATTTACAAACCTACCTATGGATATGCCAAAAACGTGAAAAAAAATCAAAAACAGCTCAGAATGAGTTGCTATACTGCATTAAATTATAAATTCAGCAGCAAATAATAGAGGATAGTAAGCAAGAGCCACTTGGACCATTTTATTCCATTCAAGCAGATGAAGCTGCATACATAAGCGAATGAGAGCAACTTGGAATAATATTAAGATATGTTTAGCGTGACTGTCATCTGGAGAGATTCATAGAATTTATTGTGTATAAATCTGTGACCAGACAGGAGATCTGCAATAAGTTGGTTACTTAATTAACAAAGTTAACATTTAATCTTGAGCACTGCAGAGCTCACGTGTACAATGATGCTGGAAACATGGCGGAAACACAAAGGGGCTGTGCTACGCTGTTTCAAGAAAAAGTATCACATGCTGTTTTTTTCCAGTATGCTAGCCTCCAGCTGAACCTTGTGCTTTCAAAGGCTTGCCAGGTTCCAGAAGTATGAATAATGCTAAATGTATTGAAGGAAGTTTGTTTTTTAAGCATTCCCTAAATAGGGAAAGTTGCCTAGAGGAATCAATGTGTTTCATTAATTTACAGCGAATGACAAATGGCCAAAACTGAATAGAAAAAAAAGATGGAGTTGCTTTTCATGACCAGATCATCATGTAGCATGTCAAATTGCAAAGTGCACTCACTGACTTTGACAAATAGTGAGACAAATAGCCTTTGATGACTTATATCATATATATGAAGTAGTGTTCACTGTTTAGACAATATTATGAGAGCCACAATGGAATGGAAAAACTTTGGGTAATGGTAGTGGATTGCACAGCTCAATTACTATGTTATTCTTTCTTGTTTATTTCCAGAGAGCAAGGTACTTGTTTGGCTTTACTAAGTCCCACAGCAAGCTTCTGCAAGGACGGTCACAAGACATCATGTATGGTTATGAGCGAGTTGGCTGTGTGCTTGATGAGCTGCAGGCTATTCATGCAAATACTGAGCACAATTGCAAGAATATCTTCAGAGAAATGTCGTAAATAGGAAGCTTTGTCAGTAAGTCTGATTTACCCCTTCCATGTCTCTGTAACCATCAGGATATGAGGAACAACATTAGGTGGAGAGACTTCAGTGTGTTCTGGACAAGACAAATTTTTATTCCTTTTCTGGATCACTCTATTAATAAACTCTCAAGGCTATTCACTACAATGGCATCAACAGTTATACAATGCTTCACACTAATTCTATGAAGCTTGAACAACTTAATCTCAGAACTACAAAATTCACTTAAATCTTTTTTGATTTGCCACAACCAACAACATTCCACCATGAACTCAGACATTGGAATAGGACATGGGAGTTCATATCTGCCATTTTAGGATTGCCGCATGACTTGAAGCAGATGTGCACAAGCAAGTATCAAAACTTTCTCAAACATTTTAATCGTACTAAAAACATTTTTACTCATTCCAATCACAACTGCTGGAGTAGAAAGGTCTTATTCAGCCTTAAAACGAATAAAGTCTGAACTCCAGAGAACCATGGGACAAGAATGCCTTAACCGTTTAGTGTTACTGTTCATATATATTGACATCCCAATAAGCCGTTCTTCAGTAATTGACTTATTTTCTGAAAACATTTAAGAAGAATAATGCTACTCATTAATCCTCTTAACAGCTGAATGCTTCCATGCATGAAAATTTGTAACATACTACAGTATAAAATGAAAAAATAGAGGACATTACAAAATGCTTAATGTTACACTCACAGAACAAAGATTTGGTAAAGAGACTGACTTTAGCTCCATTCATGTCCAGTTTTATATATAGCTGTTGATGGTATAACATAGCAACTGCTTATCTTCTTCTTCTTCTTCTTCTTCTTCTTTCTGCTGCTCCTGTTAGGGGTTGCCACAGCGGATCAACTGTTTCCATTTCTTCCTGTCCTCTGCATCTTGCTTTGTCACGCCAACCACCTGCATGTCCTCTCTCACCACATCCATAAACCTTATCTTAGGCCTTCCTCTTTTCCTGTTACCTGGCAGCTTCATCCTTAGCATCTTTTTCCCAATATACTCTGCATCCCTCCTCAGCACATGTCCAAACCAACGTAATCTTGCCTCTCTGGCTTTGTCTAAAAACCTTCCAACTTGGGCTGACCCTCTAATATACTTATTCCTAATCCTGTCCATCCTCGTCATACCCAGTGCCAATCTTAACATCTTCAACTCTGCCACATCAAGCTCTGACTCCTGCCTTTTTGTCAGTGTCACTGTCTCCAACCCATATAACATAGCTGGTCTCACTACCCTCTTGTAGACCTTCCCTTTCACTCTTACTGGTACTCGTCTGTCACAAATCACTCCTGACACTCTTCTCCACCCACTCCATCCTGTCTGTACTCTCTTGTTCACCTCTCTTCCACACTCACCATTACTCTGAAACATAGCAACTGCTTATCATGGGAAGCAATGTGCTATATTATGTAGTTTGTAGCAATCTTACTAGGTGGGATACCTTCATGAGAAGCTATGTCAGGCAAGTGAGATATATAGCAGTTCCATGGGAGGTAACGGTTAGCAGGTGCCATGGCTGTAGCAATTACAAAAAGGAGATTTCCTTTCCTCAGGAATAATTAGAGAGTTCAGTGTCCAGGGAACTGTTTGCTGAGGGAGAAACCCATTGAACTACAGTGCCTTGGCTACTCGAAGACACATGAATTGTGGAAACAGATTACCAAGGTTACAAAAACACTGAATGACTATCTTTGAACATTGACTTCGGAAGGAAGGAAGAAAGACAACAGCCCAACAACAGGATTGGGAAAGCCTGGAAAATGTTCTTGTTGTCACCCCACAGATCTGTTGCTAGAAACAGAAAAAAAGAGTACTGAAAACGTTTGGGTGATTAAGGGTTTTGTAAAAGAAAATACAATGTGCTTTAAACCAGTTGTTGAAGTGTACACTATAAGAAAATAATGTCGTTGTTTCCTTATGATCCCTTTAGAAAAGATGTTTGCCTATAGTTACGTTTTCCACAAATGAAGCAGAATAGTTGGCAATTCACTCAAAAGCTGACATATATATGTAGAGTGTAAATCTCAAGAAGGGAACTTTCAGTTAAAATTCCCATGAGAAATTGTACAGTATTGGGGAATGGTTGTTAAAGGTATAGCTTTGTTAGAAACTGTGGATTTCTATGCTATTAGGAAAATGAGCTTCTGCTCCTGTACATTTTTTCACCATCAGAAAAGTTGCATGCAGCCCTATTCTTTGTGATGCCATGAATCTCACAAATATTGAAAGAAAAGACAGTCTTGCTGGCTAGTATGTTAAAATGAAGGGGGAAGTGTTTCAATGCAGTGCCCAAACATAAGTTTGCTGTAACAATAGAAGAGAATCCTAATGACAAGAATGAGGGTTACAATGAAAATACATTTTCTGTTCATTTTATTCCACACAGTTCTACAACAAAATGGAGACGTGCTGTAGTATTTCTTAGACATATGTCCGGTAAAGATTTTAGTGACGCCAAAAACGTGTATTGAAAATTGTAATTGTTTCATTCAGGTCTAAATGGGAAGATACACTAAAGCAGAAATCTTAGGTAGCTTTAGAAAACTTATCAGAAATTTCTAATATAGCAGCCCTCAGCCTCCAAGACAGACCTGAGTAAAATCTGCTGAGGCACTCAAAACAGAAAATCACCACAAGAAGCAACCTGCTCTCTTTGCTGTGATACACTGAAAGCCAGTAAACCACTGAAGAAAACTTAGAACAGAAGATGCTATGGGGACTTACTTGACCACATCTGAGATGGAGTCAGATGTGCATGATTTTACAGACAAATTGTAAATGAGTGTAATGCCTTGAGAGAAGTCAGTCAGAGTACTGCCATTGCAGAACTCAGCTGCTCCACAGTCAACATAGAAAGTCAGAAAAGTACCATCAGCGAAGTCAGTCAAGGCAATTCAGTCAGTGTGAAACATCCAAATAAAATCTGAGACTCTAATTGTTCAATGAAGGATATCAGTGAGTAACGTTATCATAAACCACACACTTTCTATTTTGCACTCAAAGTGTTCCCAGAAAAGTGAAGAGAGTCTGGAATTTCCATACGGCAATGTCAGCAACCAGTTGAATTTTATGGCATATTCAGTCAGAGGATGGATTCCATGGTTTCACCTTAGTGGTCTTTTCAACATCAACAAAGAAGGGACAAACATAGGCGCATGCATCTTTTGGAAATAACCCTTCCAAAGATATTATATTCATTGAAGGTGATTGAAATGCTACAGTTGTTATAAAAAATACAGTTAAAATAACTGGCAGGTTGGGCCTTGAATTATGAAATGCAAGTGGGACATAAGACTGCTAATGTTCTGTAAAAATAAGTTACAGCAAACACTTTCTTGCAATAGCCTAAGAGATGGCTTTACACAGGGATATCATCACATGGGCATTACCACAATAAGATTAAAAATATCCTTGTGAGTCAGAGCTGAAAGAGTTTTATACAGTTAGTAAAATCAAAATCCAAAGTTAACTGTGTCTCAGAACATCAGATTATTACTGCAAAGTTTAAACTTACAGCAAACAAAAACATTGACTACACTATTAAGATATAAGCTGACAAATGTTATAAATAAATATCGACTGGAGGTGAAGAATAGATATAAGGGATTAAAAGAACTATAGACAGAAGTTTGAGATAATATCCAGGAAGTTGCAAACATAATTCCAAATAGAAAGAAGATTAGGAAGGAAAAATGACTGTGAAGGCTTTAGAAGTGGCTGAGGAAAGAAGGATATCTAAAGACAAGGGAGATAGGGTACAATATATAAAACCTAATGTAGAGTTTCATAGATAATAGCAAGAGTAGATGAGGTGGACTGTGTAAATGAGCAATGTAAAGAACTGGAAGTAGAGAATAAAATGTGAATGACATGAGATCTGTTCAAGAAGATGAGTTATATTAAAGGAAACTTCCAGGTAAAAATGGACATGACAAAAGACAAAAACAGGAGGTACCTGAAAGAAACAGAAAATAAGAAAAGATCACAGAATTCAGTCAGAGCGGTACCATCACTGAAGTCAGCTGCTCCACAGACAACATATTAAGTTGACAAGCAGGACACCAAAATCACTGACACATACAATGATGTGTTCTCTAACTACAGCCAAGCATCCTGGAAAGTGAAGTTAAATGGACACTAGAAAGCATTGCTAATAAGGCTGAAACACCAACTGAATTCCTTAAAACCCTGCAAAATAATGATCTAACACTGCTGCATTTAATTTGCCAGTATCTGTGGAAAACAGGACAGTAGTTATTGAACTGGAAAACGTCAGTTTATATTCCAATTCCCCCAGAAAAAGGCAATGATATAGACTGTTCCAATTATCAAACAATTGCACTTGTAGAAAGTATTGTATTCCCAAATCAGGAAAACTATTTCCCCAGAGCTGAAGCTGGGGTGACTGCAATCCAAGCTGAAGGCAAGTTAAGCATGACAAAAGTTCATTGCCAAGGAAGCTATGTGTTGAGAGAGAAAATTATTCAAATTCAGATGACCATGAATTTGGAAAGCATACTAAAGTTGCAGAAAACAAGTTCAAGTCTCAATACACTTTGACTTGAGAAAGAAGATAGCCAACCAGCATTGGCATTTTTGTACTTCTGGAGACAAGCACTGCCTGCCTCTGTACCACCCATTCTAGAACTTGTTTCTGAAAGGAGAGAAAAGGTACAGAAGGGTTTTTGTTAATATAAGACTTCTAACAGAAAGTGAATTGTGCTTAAAACCACTGAAAGAACAATGAACAGCCCCAAAACATTACAGTCTGCTTAAAAAAAGTTTTAGTTTAGTTACTTGGTACATCAGTTAAATGAAGCTTTTGCTGATTTATCCAAACTTCTGTGACTATGGATTATATTTGCTTTACAATAAAATAGCTTTTGACTTACAGTCCTATCTAAATGCTACAATGGTTACAATAGTTTTTATATATTACACATGACCAAACTGAGTATTTAATTTTTTTGAATCAGAGGCAACATGGGATATATGTAACTTACCCTTTAAGGATAGCAGGTGTTTCAGCTAAATGGCAATTCTGAATGTCCACTTTTTTCTTTTACTTTTAAATCTTTTTATGGACAATTTCAGGCCAACAAATCCAAACCCCTCTAGCTGTAGACATGCATGTTTCTGCCTTCTTACCACCTCATTAGTGTAGCATAAGAGGAATACTTGACTTTTGGAAACACAAGGTAGTCATAAGACCTGTAGAAAGTCACAAATCATTTTTATCAACTCTTAATTCAAGCAGTAATTTTTTGACATTCACATTAGGAGATGTAGGATACAAGGTAAACTACTTGGATGCTGAATTAACTTGGGATAATTCTGTATGTAATTTTTCTAGTAACATTTACAGAAAAAAGACATACAGTAATAACTATGTATACTATGTACACTATCAAAGTTACCATCCACACTTCATGAAACAGAATGTCCCAAAAGGGCAGTTCATAAGAGCTTCATGCATGATTAGTAAAGATGTTGATTTTGTTTCAGAAGTGGAATATATAACATATTTGTTTTTACAGAGAGGTTATCATAAAGTGTTATTGGATAAACGTGCTTATGAAATAATTAATAGGCATACAACTGATCCCCCCCCATCCTTTTAAAAGGATTAATGAGCAAAGAAAAGGTGACATCCATGAAGTCTACTCCCAGATGTGTTATTGAAATATCTGTTGATAGCAGAAAAGTTATTTCTGTCATCAATGACAACTGGAAGATCATTTCAGGTAACAATAATTTACATGAGATATTGGGTGAAAGTCCCACATTTGTACACAAAAAAGGAAACAATAACATTAAAGGTATTTTGGAAAATAAACAAGTAAAAGTTAATGTTTTCATTTCTAATAAACCTAAAGGAATGTATAAATGTCACAAATGTACCGTTTGTAGGTATATACATTCATCTTAATTTTTTAAAGTATACAATTCCAGTTCCAAGTTAATTTAATTGCAATACTTCTAACGTATATATCGCTCTATGTTCAGGATGTTCTGCTTATTATATAGGAATGACCACTAGGAATTTAAGTAAACACATTAAAGAACATGATTATGCTATAAAAATAAAAAAATGACAATAATGCGTTATATAGGCATTCCATTAATTGTGTTTTGCATAAAAAGTTCACATTTTCCATATTAGAGCACATTGATTTAGACCTAAGAGGTGGAAAATTAAAAAATAAAGTTGAAAGAAGAGAAACTTTGTGGCAACTTCGACTGGGAGCAGGTAGTCCCCCAGGTTCGAATGGTTATAAATATTAAATGTTTTTTAGCCGACAGAAAACTGGCAATCTGATATTTTAACAAAATAACTTGTTCTTTTAAGTCAATTGAGTTTTAAATAATTGTATAATTAATTAAAAATGTGTTTTCAGTATTTATAGAGTGGTTTTAACCAATTTTGTTACATTTCTGATACGTCTTTTTTGATGAAAGCATCAATAAAGTTCTTTTGCACTAATTTTGAGGTGTTCTTCTGGGTCCTACAATGATTTTAGGCTTGATGTTTCATTTCACTGTCAGTCTGTTTTCGGTTGTTGTACTTTTATAAGTGTGCAGGGTCAAAAACTGACATGCCTGACATTGCATCATTAATTAATAGGCATGCTGAGTGAGTGTTTCTGAGATGCTTTTGTTGAACTTTATTGCTGTGACATATGTTAATTCTAGAAGTTTAATGTGCTGATGTATTGACTAATTTAATGGAATTTTATCTTTGCTGAGTATTTGTTGGTCAGGTGTGTTATGTATTGGACTGGGGTAGGAAAACGTAGATTTTTTTTTTTTTTTTTTAGCACTGAGTCACAAAGCAAAATTTTCAGTCTACGTTGCCAATGTCTTCTTGGAGACATGATGCTATTTGAATGATAGCTTGGCTCAGACAAAGAGAAAAGTGTAGTGTCACTGGAGCCTTGGATGGCATATATCAGTTAGCAAGTGGCTAGCTTGTTGTTAGCAAATATTTTGTAAAGGAGTATGCCTAGAAGATTACCCTTAGGCACTCTGGCTGTGATACTGAAAGAAGGAGCTACCTGACTGGATCAGAGAACTGCTAATTTCTATTAACTTAACAGCTGGCGAACCACTTTCTGGCATTAAATGAGATACTAAACAAAAGAAGAACCCTGAGTAATTTGTGGTTCTTGGCCTTTATCAAATGCCTTGGGCAGGTCTAACAAAATGGTTCTCATATATTAATGAGCCCTTGTCTAGCTTGTTATGGACATGGTTAGTGAAACAAAAAAGGGCTTTTTTACTTCCAAGTGTTTATCAGAATACCTTCTAGGTGATGAATACCAGATTTTGGTCACTTAGACATGCAAACAGGTTGTTGACTTATGAATTATTTTCTAAAACCTTCCAATGGCTGAAATCTTGCTATAGGTGGTGCTGGCTGACATCTGATGATTTCCATTGGATGCTAATATAGCCTTTACAGAGGAATCTATTTCTAACTGTGAAAATTGGGTATATTGCTTTCACAGTACTGAGTTTTAGGCAGAAGTACACATTACAAGTTTGCCAGTGGTTAGTGTTTCAATGTAGAGATGGGAAAGGTCAGAGTTCCAATGGCATAGCAGTTTATACTTCCCAGAGCAGTGAACTCTATATATATATATATATATATATATATATATATATATATATATATATATATATATACACAATATATATGCACATGTGTATGGGGGCATTATACCTGGTAAAGATTGAAACAGCCCGTAATGTAATGCAAAAAAGAAGCCAGCAAACTCACAGTGAACTTGCAAGCCATAAAAAAGAAAAAGTAACCAAACAAAAATTATCACACAAAATAAACACACAAATTTAATATGGATTTGTTGTAAGCACGTATGTCCCTTCACCGGAACATCATCACACAAATCACTAAGTACAATCAAACTAATTAAATACAATTGTTAAAAATTACATGCTGTTGTTAAACCAATAATCTTATATGTCTAATGCTAACCTGGAAAACAGCAAACTTCCATTTCAGCTGCCATGCACATTCTTTGCAGTCTAAGTCATTTTCAATATCACATTTTAATATTAAAATCTTTTACTTGCTCAATAATAGTAAACGTGAATTTGTCCTTATTGGAATGCATATTGATACATTTAGAAATGTGTTTTGCTAATGCATTACTGTTAGCTAGCACCTCAATAACATGTAAATCTCACTTGAACCTCAGCACTGAAATAAATAGGACATGCTGGAGGGACAGATTCATAACCCAGAGGCTCCCTTCACTCTGGAATAAAATCCCAGTCCAGGTTAGGCAGATTCCCTCCTTGACTCACTTCAAGAGGAATGTTGAGTGGATGAGGGATCGTAGGTTTACCCCAGGTATCACTTCTGTGTCACTATTAGACAGAGGCACAGTATACTAACCTCGAAAAAGGGCATAGCAAAATTAATTTAAAATGGGTGGCGAAAGCCAAACACACTCTGGCTAGGCTTATAAATGCCCTAGGGCAGATAGCCTAGTATGAACGTATGAACCTATGAACCTATATTCTATGGTAGAACGTTCTCGTTGTTCTTCCCACATAAAATACCTCTCATTCTATACAATTAACTATGTATATCATAAACTTAGATGTGCAATTAAACTTGTCATGAATATCAATATCAGCCTTTCTTCTGTTGATAGAAATTGTTTTACCCTCTCTAATATACTTACAGTAATTGCATGCTAAGCACTTAGGCATGCCAGCATTTGTTACATTTTCCTTAAAAGAAGTATCTAATCCTACCTAAAAAATATTTTTAAAATTCCTTTCACTTTTAGTTACAAAGCAAGGGTCATTACCTACACATTTACTTATATCTCCAATTGTTTTCCATTATCTTCTTAATATTGTATTCATCTACTGATTTAGCTAATAATGAAGCTGCATTATAATTTTTTAGTCCTGTTCACTATCTTTTTTTTCTCCATAACTACAGATGACAACCTTAATGACATATACTCACGAGTTCTCTTATCTTTGACTTCCTGATACATTTCTTCCACTAACTTATTAAGATAATCTCTATTACAAAATTTCTTAATTAACATCAAACTCTCCTTTTCAAATTGCAATTACTGTAAGTATATTAAACAGGATAAAATAATCTCTACCAACAGTAGAAAGGTTGATATTAATATTGTGAGGATATACTGCTTATAGGCATTATTTCAGATGATATCCACAGTAGATATTATTGTATTGCTTTTTACGTTGAGCCTGTGGATGAAGTAGTTGGAGAAAAGTATTTGTGAAACAGTGCACTGTGGAATTTATGTCTAGTGTCCAGAGAGGGTCCCAGTTCATGTACCATGAGGTTTCAATGAATGTATTGGGGGATTCAAAGGGTTTAGTAGTTTACGTGAACTAGAACATAGGGAGAACACTAGTGTGTGT
>NC_056731.1:1222132859-1222225359 GCF_019279795.1 Protopterus annectens | reverse complement strand
TTTTTTTTATTACGTTTTCAAAGTTTCAAAACTTCTATCTAATGGTCTCAGCCGTTTGAAGATCAAAGTTTGGAAACTTCAAGTTTCTGAAGTAGATCCATATATACACACACATATATAATAAACAGAATATAATAGAATAGATCATAATATACTATGTTGTTGCTGTTGTTGTGTCTTTTGGCTTTTCCTGGTTAGGGGTCGCCACAGCGGAACTCCAGTCCGCTAATTATTGGCAGTAGATTTTTACGTGCCGAGTTGCCGGCCCTGACGCACAACCTTCAATGAAGGTATGCCCATTTATGCATGTCTCCACACAGAAGACGCTCTAGCTGAGAATCGAATGGGACGTCTTACTGTGAGGCGATAACGCTACTATATTGTTATTTATTCATTTGTTGACCATGTAAGTGAAGCTGATCATGATGGATCTTTTTCAGTCATGACATGAGTCACAAAAACAAGGGTAAATGGAGCACTTTTTGAAACTTAGCCAGCTAACCAGCATGTTTTTAAATATCTGAGGAAACTTGAAGTCCCACACAGATAAAGAGAAAACATACAAAATCCCATCAGACAGTGATGAGAGATTAGGACTGAACCCTGGAGTGGTGAGACAGAGAGCTTACTTGTTTTGTCACTAAGCTATATCTGAAAACATGGGACCTGGAACCACAGAGCTAGGGAGAGGAGAAGCCCCCCAACTTTTACAGCTGAAAAACCTGTCAGGAAATATTAATGGTGGAGTTTTCACGCTAACGTGGATTCGCATGGGGAAGTTTAACTAACTAAACTAGCTGTTTTTGTTCTCTTATTGCTCTGTGTTACAGGAGTTATGTTGCTGCTGTTCCACTGGTGCTGCCAGAGTCATGCCAGTAAGGAGAGTTTTGTTCTTGTATTTGCAGGAGTTATGCTGCTCCCGCGTGTGTGTGTGTGTGTGTGTGTGTGTGTGTGTGTGTGTGTGTGTGTGTGTGTGTGTGTGTGTGTGTGTGTGTAAAATGCCCCAGTTAGATATACCTGGTGGTTAGTGTTACTCAGGCTCAAACAAGAGCCTGAATTCTCCACCCATACCACCACTTGTGATTCAGGGAGTTGAGTCCACAGCTTGTCACTATCCAGATTTTCACAGAATATTTGGCTCATACTTTTGGTCTGCTCCTCTTAAAATTTGTGTTTTTCTGGCAAATCAGTGAGAACTGAATTCACTAAATAATGATAGCGCTTTAACTTTTAGTCTTCCTATCTTTCTGGAAACACATGGTAACACAAAACACTTTATTTTAGGAACTTTCTAAAATTATACAAGCAATATTTAAAATGTGTCCCTGGTTTTGGGCCTTTGCCCCCAAATAAATTTTGTCTTTTTTCACATTTCTTGTGCTGTGAAGTTGAGAGATTTAGTTGATCATCAAGTGGATTTTACAAGGAGCTGAGAGCTTCAGGAGAAAAGAAATTTAATGCTACTTATGCTAAGTTGTTTGCATTGTTAGTAGCACAACAGGTAGTATACTTGCTTTAGATGCAGAAGGCTGTGGGTACTACTCCCACAGTATGCAGATGGATCGCTGATACTTTAGTGTGTTGTGCTTTAATGGGAGTGGATGTTGCAGTCCTATGAATGTCCTTCTTTAGAGGAGTTACTTAGTAACTATGAACCTGTTGTCAGTTTGCCATCTATTCCCCATTACACAATTATTAGCTTATCATTTTTTAATGTAGCATAGGCAAATTATTCTTCAAGAGCAACAGGCACTTTATTTGTAGATGAAACAATGAAATATAAAGTTGTTTGCTAGCAGCAACCTGTTCATTAGTTACAGATTCCTTTAATTTGGAATTATTTAGAAGACTTACTTCTGCAGAGATTTTTCATATTTACTGATATTGGTGGATTATAATGACAGAAGTTTGAGTGGCCTTTTATGGTTGAAATTTTCTGACATGGCTAGTTTTTTCATTATTGGTTCATACATTTTGTTTCATTGCTCACTAGAAGACTGTTCCAAACTACACATTTAAAACACATGCTTTTCTTCCTCAAATATTGTTTTTATTTTCAATTAAAATAACATTTACATAATATTTTTAAATATCATTTTAAATAACTAGATACAATATTTACAATAGCCTGACCTTCAGTTATATACACTGTATGTTATTAAATATAGAATTAACAGCTCAGTTATCAGAGATACAATATTGATTATTGCAGAGTGTCCAACAATGATATAACTTTCTTCCAAAGATTATTTACCAATGGCCAGGGATAGATTCGTAGTTCTTTGATTTTTATTTCTATTAATGCAGTTGTCTTCAGTAAACTGTAGAATTCTTCCAAGGTCAGGAGTGTATTTGAATTCCACCTTCTGATTACACATTTCCTAGAAATAGCAAGCATTTTCCATAACAAATATATATTTGTCTTATTCAGGTAGGGACCTTCATTTACATTTAGTATAATTATTACTTTAGTTAAGGTAAAGGATTCATTAAATAAAGCTTGTAAAAATGATTGATTCCATTCCAATATGATTTAATTTTATTACATTCATAAAAATATGAATCCAGTCTGCTTTATTTGACTTTTCATCATTTGTAGTAGTACTGATCTTTTTAATTCTATCTGGTGTTAAAAATGCTCTATGTAAGTATTTCCAGTTAAATATTCCCCAGTACTGTGTGTTAGAGGTGTAATCAACTGATAGTAAGATGTTAGTTTTAATTTCCTCTGTTAACTGCAATGACTGACCTTTTGTTAGGAACTGCCAGTATGATGGTTTGGGAATTGTTTTATATGTTATTAACTCTTTATATAGATTTGAAATGGAATTTTTCTTTTCACAACTATTATATATAAATTCATACAGAAAACTTATTAGATTTGGAATATCTTTAAATGAGGAATTATTAATTAATCTGCATAAATCTTGAGTGTACATTAGAATGCTTTGTAAGGTTAACCAGTCCTGTGTTGGAATATTGTAAGCAGTTTTTATCATATGTATATCTAAAACATTTAATTTATTTACACATTGAAACCAGCATAAGAATCCATTTTGTTCCCAGGAGGTTATTGTTTCCCTATATATTTTGTGAGGAAAATTCTTAGTGATGGTAAATGGTGTTAAAAGGTCAAACCAAAGTTTTAGATCTATGTTTGCATTGATAAGTTTCCTAAAGGAACTGATGTAATGATTAATCAGTGTTGTTTTAGAAGGTTTTGTTATATTATATTATATTGTATACTTATGCATAGCATGTACCAGGGTTTGTTTGATTTGCCTACTTTTAAAATTTTTTTTATCAGATTAAATTCATTTGTTAATATAACCGTTGTTAATTCTTTCCAGTTGGCAAAATTATTTGGGTTTATCCAGTCTATTGTAGTTTTAAGCATAGATGCTTTTATATATGTTTCTATTTCTGGGAAGTTCAATCCTCCTTGTTTCCAGGGTCTAATGTGATGAGTTAGAGCTACTCTATTCTTTTTGGGATACCATAAAAATTTTATTAAACATGAGTTTATTTCTTTAAGAATGCATCTTTCAGGAATTAACTGTATTGCTAATGCTACATATAGTATTTTTGGCAATAAGACCATTTTTATTAATTGCAATCTGTCTTCAAAAGTTAATATAATTTTGTTCCACTTCTCTCTATATATTTTTATTGCTTCAATAAAGTTTTTATAATTTATTAATATTGTTTTGTTTATATTTTTGCATAACACTATTCCTAAATAATTTAGCGTAAGTTCATGTTTTCCTATGATGGATTTATCTGTAACTTGTAGTTCTTTTTTCTTATTTAAAAATAGAAATTTTGATATTGATCTATTAAAGTGTAGACCTGAAATCTTATAAAATTTATCAGTTACTTCTTCTAGCTCTCCTAATGACTCTCTGGAGTTTGATAGGGTTAATAAAATATCATCAGCAAAAAGCATTATTTTAGATATGTACTGGTCATAGACTTCTATTCCTTTTATTCTTGGATTATTGCGTATTATTTCTGCAAGTATTTCTATAGCCAAAGCAAATAAAATAGGAGAAAGGGGTCATCCATGTTTAGTACCTTTCATTATATGGGTAGACTCTGAGGTGAAATGACCTAATTTAATGTAGGCTAAGTTATTAATATATATGTTTTTTGTAATAAGATGAAGGGAGGAGGAAATTCAAATAATGCTAAAGTTTTAAATAGATATTCCCAGTTGAGGGAATCAAAGGCGTTTTCTATGTCTAATCTGATTACAAGTGTTTCTCTATCTTCGTTATTCACATAATCTATAAGAGTAAGTATCCTTTTAATATTATCATGTGTGTGCCTGTTATATAAAACTCCAGTCTGATCATTATTAATTGTCTTTTAAAGTGGGATTTTCATTCTGTTAGCTAGGATTGACATGAATATTTTGTAATCATTATTCAGTAATGATATAGGTCTGTATGAGGTGCAAAGGTCTGATGGTTTTTTATCTTTTAGAATTGGTGTTATGAGAGAATATTTCCATGAGGGTGGTATTTTTGCTTCTGACTGGACTTCTAGCAAAGTTTTATGAAAAAGGGAGATTACTGTTGAAGGGAAGAGTTTGTAAATTTCTGTAATTATACCATCTATCCCTGGATATTTGTTAGATTTACTTTCTTTTATCTTGTCAACAATTTCTTTGTAGGATATAGGTTTTTGTAGGTCTAGTTTTAAGTTTTCGGGAATTATTTTTATATTGATAAGGTTTGTATTGAAGTTTATTTGGTTGGTATCTAAATCTTCTTCTTTGAAGTGTTCCATATAATGGAACCGAAATGCTTCAAGGATGTCTCCTATATCTGATACTTTTTTCCCTTTCTTTTCATGATACATACTACTAATGTTATTTGCTTTAGATTGTATTTTAATTCTTGTAGAGAAGTTATGTAGATATTTGGGGGAGGTGGCTAATGAGTTTATTTTTAATTTTTCCAAGGCTAGAAAAGTTTTGTGTGTTAGAATTTCATTGTTTTTTTATTTAATTCCTCTATTTCTTTTTTGACTTCTGGACAATTATGATTTTTTTTTTTAGATTTTGCTGTCAAGAGTCTGGTTTGCAAGTCTAATGATATAGTTTCCCACTCTCTAACTTTGTTTTTGTACCAGCTAAGGGTCTTACCAAATAAATATGCTTTTAATGAGTCCCAAACCATGACTCCTCTGATTTCTGTTGTATTATTAATTTCAAGAAATAATTATAGTTCTGACAACATCCAGAGTCTGAATTCTTTATTTTTTGTGATATATGATGGAATTCTAGTTGAGAGGATCAAAGGTTTAAACTCTATTTGGAGCTTCATTATCAGAGAGTCATGATCTGAGAAGGGGCATGGAACTATTGATAAGTTGAGGATTTTTGTTTGTAAATCTTGAACTACGAATAATTTGTCTGTTCTGGTTTGTGTTCCAAATCCATGGTCTTTATGGGAAAATAATAAGGATTTATCATCTTTTACTTTAAAAGTGTCTATTAAATGAAATGAATCAATCCATCTTTTTAAGGATTTTGAAATAGCTGCTATGCGAAAAGACTTCTTGGTGGTTTCAGAAGCTTCTAAGGTGCAATTAAAGTCCCCTCCCAGTATAAGATTTCCTTTATAATTGTTGGAAATAAAATCTACGTGTTTTTTAACCATTCCTACTCCAATTCCTGGGAACCAATAAAAATTAGCTAAGGTCCATATCCTGTTATTAAATTTAATTATAACAAATGCTAGTAGACCTTCTTTGTCTTTATATTTATAAATAACTTTTGTAGTGATTATGTTTTATTTCCAGAGAATTTATACTCCTTTTGTCTTTGTTTTATAGGAGGATTGAGCTAAGACTGTATAGTCCTTAAGATTCCAAATAAAGTCTTAAAATGCATTTCCTGGAGAAATACTACTTGTGCCTTATTTAGTTTTAAATATTTTAGTAAGGCTGATCTTTTATTTGCATTATTTACGCCTTTAGTGTTTAATGATAAGAATGTTAAATCCATTTCAAGTTAGTGTTGGAAGAAACATTTTGCTTCTTTTTTTATTTTTATTTTGATTATAGTAGTTAACTGCTGTGGTGGTGCTGCGGTAGCATTGTCGCCTCACAGTAAGACGTTGCCCTGTTCGATTCTCATCTAAAGCGTAAGAATGTTAAATCCATTTCAAGTTAGTAATGGAAGAAATGTTTTGCTTCTTTTTTTATTTTTATTTTGATTATAGTAGTTAACTGCGGTGGTGGTGCTGTGGTAGCGTTGTCGCCTCACAGTAAGACGTTGTCCTGTTCGATTCTCAGCTAAAGCGTCTTCTGTGTGGAGACATGCATGAATGGGCATACCTTCGTTGAAGGTTGTGCATCAGAGCTGGCAACTCGGTACGTAAAAATCTACTGCCAATCATTAGCGGACTGGAGTTCCGCTGTGGCGACCCCTAACCGGGAAAAGCCGAAAGACACAACAACATTTTGATTATAGTAGTTATATCATATTCTCTGATAACACTGAATGTTATTTTTATGTGTGTAAACTTGGGAGTGTTATTTAATGTTCTTTCTTCTTTAAATACAAGCAAGGTAAAAATCTGGTCAGACTTTAAAAATTACTTCTATAAAACATTAATTCTAAAGTATCAAATACAAGTAAATATAAATTTCCCATTAAACATGGAATGAAAGTAATTCCTAATCCAATAGTTAAAGATAGATATATTGGATTATCACTCATACCTTTAACCAACAATATCAACTGAGCTCCATATGTTAAATTATTATATGGAGAATTTTCTTAAAAGAGATATGAAATTCTATATTATTCTATTATTGTTCTATAGTATTTTATATATCAGGATGGAATGTTAGCAGTATAAACAATTATGTTGACTTAGAAAATATTGAATATTTAGTTACCCTTAAGAGATCCCAAACATGTCATTTTGGATAAATTAAATGCAACAGAGGAGCATACACTAAATAAGCCAACAACAAATAGATTATTACTAAAATAATTTGACTAAAAGGACTCTGCAGGAGACAATGAGTGATTACAATGAAATATGAATGTACTGTAGATGTACTATCTTCCTTTACTTTCCCACTTTTCAGCTCACCAACTTCAACTTACACTTATGAAAAGACACGGCTTATCAGTGGTATCCTGCCTCTGAGTAGAGGCGCCCTACATTCTAGTGTGCAGTGCTTTTACATATTTATAGATTTACAAAGCATAGTCTAAGAATGAACTATGATCACCCTGACAATTCCCATCCTGCATAGGGCACCTCCTGCTTCCAGAATGGGTAATCACATCAGGTCTAGAATGAATGTGAAGGTACCTATATGGCAATCAAGACTTACCTTAGGTAAGCATTAATCAAATAGTATTTAGAGCATCTTAAAAGAGTTCTCCAGGCAGTAAGAATACTCTTAAGCCTCTCCTCCCTTGACCAAAAACAGAGATTTCCCTTCCCTTTCTTTCCCTTGTTTTAAATTAGTACTAATAAAAGAAAGTCAGCAAACATAGGTAAACAGAAATAACATTCAGTAGTCCATCTTGTACATGACTCGCAATCTATTAAATAAGTCAGTGACTAACATCACTTTAGTAAACATTATAAAGACAAATTAGAAATAATTTCCTAGCTCTTAAAATTTTCTGTTAAAGCAAAAAGTTAACAATAAGCTATTTCAACTAAAAGTATAAAGCATTTAAATTTTTCCTTGCATGTATACATTTTTACTTGGGTCCTATTTATTTTATCGACAGTACAGTTTATCGAACCATACTTTTTCGAAATTACTTTAGCAAAAGTGCATTTTGTCGAACGTGCACTTTCGCTAAAGTAAACAAATAAAAAGGAAAACATGCAGTTTGCATGTTGCCTTAGTAGTACATCACCATATACTGTTGTACAATTAAGGAAAGTTTTGTTGAGATTGTAGTATCTGTAGTATGTATGTAGACTGTAGTACGATCTCGGAATGAGAATATCAAAGTAGGGGGGTGTGGGGGCACAGCCCCCAACATGGGGGGTGCAGGGGAGGCTTCCCCCCTGCATAACACTGTTTAGTGTGTTATTTTACTTTTTTAGTTAGTTTTTGTTTTTTTATTCCACGAAAATGCATTTTCGATGGACTGCACTTTCGCGGAAGTGAGTTCGAGGAAGCACGGTTCACTGAACCGTACTTTCAATTTAAAAACGTAGATCCTTCTACTTATATTGTAGTGTCAGTAGCTGTCTTTGAAATCTCTACAATACTTCACATCTTCATATCATTCCTTTTTCAATTCAGGTTTTGTTTTGTCAAAATGGCAACAATATTTCAAGGGCACAATTAATATTTAGACTGATGTTTCAAATAAATAACTTGTCAGTTGCCAATTGAGTTAGTTTAGAATGTATGGTTAGTGCAAGTATAGCATGTTGCAAAAATAGTATGTATTTTCTTGTGTGCTCTAGAGACTGTCATATATGCAAGTGACATATATAATGTAGCATATATAGAGCAGATAGCTTATGGATTCAGGTTGTTAAAGTAAGTTATGCTTATTAATCAAGCAGTTTCATTTAAATTCACAAGTAATTTGGGGACATTTCAGTTGAGTTTCCAGGAATGTGTAGTCCAATGTGAGTAACTGAGTCCACTTTTCCTCATAAACATATGTCACAATTCATTAAACAAAGCAGAGTCTTCCATCTGTCTAATAATCATTATAAAGACAAAGAATAGGAATTTCCTAGCTTTTCAAACTTTCTGATATCGCATAATGTTGACAGTAAGCTATTTTAACTGGAAGACTAAAACATTTCAATACTTCCTTGTGAATATATATTTTTACTTTTACTGTAGTGTCAAGAACTGTCTTTGAAATCCTATGCATTACTTCTTTCAAGTCATTCATTTTACAGTTCAGATTATATTTTGTCAAAATGTCAATAGCATTTCAAGGGCACATTTAATATTTAAACTGATATTTTAAATGAATAGCTATCAGTTACCAAGTGAGTTTGTACAGAGTGTGAGGTAACTGCAAATATAACATGTTGCAAAAAGTAATATGTATCTTTTCATGTGCACTAGAGACTGACAATTTCAAGTAACATATAAAATGTAACTTTTACAGTGCAGTCAGCTTGTGAAATCAGTATGTTAAACTGAGTAATACTTTTTAATCAAGCAGCTACATTTAAGTGCACATGTAGTTTGGGAACATTTCAGTTGTGTTTCCCAGAATATGTAATCCTATGAGGATAAATCATAAAATATTACAAATAGTCCTATTATGTATTTATTTTACATTGCTTAGGTTTCCATTTTAATAACTAAACATCATTACTTTTTCTTATTATTTGTTATCTGTGAGGCTAAATGCACTTCGCAGGTTCACAGTGTCCTTAGAAACGGCAGCAGTTGTTTACTGTTGCTATAGCAATGCAAATAGAATGTGAAGAAAGCTTCACTTCTCTTGACCAACAGTACATTTTCCCTCCTTTTTTATATATATTTGTGAATACTAAAAGGAAATAATTCAAAGGACATATGTACATGAATGGAACATTTCAGAGTATCATGAACATGTCCCCAATCCCAATAAGCATAACAGTGACTATCATTAATCTAATAAATATTGTAATAACAATTAATTAAGTTCACTATTCCGATTAGTCTAACTTAAAACTAGATTATTTTAGACATTTATCTATGTATAGTCTAAAATAATCTAGAACATGAGTTATTAAATATATACAGACTATATTAGTATAGTAAATAGGAGAGAATTTAGAAAGGGAGACAAGATGCAGTTAAAATAATAATGAGAAGAGAGAAGAGAGATAAAGAAAAGAGAAAATTAAAAGAAAATACACATATACTATGCATGTTGTATTTTATGTGCTATATAACCCTCCTTCTGTGAAAGAAAAGTACCCTGTTTTACATACCTGAGGTAATGCGAAAACTCTCATGTGCCATCTATTTTCAAAAAATATAGATAAAGATTCCAGTAGTTATTTACCTTTGTTTTAAAATTCCAAGCAGTAAAATTGGACCTTTAAACTAATGTTAAAACAATTCATATCATAGTAGACGCTTTAAGAGATTTGGCTGTAACAGTATCAGTCTTTTGCTTCTTCTTTTTGACATCTGTCCAGACATGTGTTTCTTTTGTTCTCTTGAGAAAAGGTGACATCCAATCCATATCTTCTGGTAAAGTAATCACATTATTAGTTTTAATAAATGAAGAGGCTTCCTCTAAGTCAATAAAAGTCCTCATCTTGTTGGCATACAGTATTCTTATCTTAGCTGGATATGCAAGTTGTGCCTTGATGTTATTTTGTTTCAGAAACTTTATCATCGGCCACACTTTTTTCCTTTGTTCCATTATTCTAGACGAATAGTCGTTATCAAATCTTATCAGGCTCTGTTTATATTATAGAGGTGCCTTCCTCCAAGCAGATCTTAAAATCAGTTCCTTGTCCAAGTATGAAAGAAATTTGATAATTATTGACCTAGGAGGAGAGTTTGAGTTAGCGGCAGGTTTCCCAAGAGCTCTGTGTTCCCTCTCAATGCCAAAGGAAAGTCCTTCTTTTAAATTTAAAAAGTCAGGGATCCAGCTTGATAAAAAGGAAATAATATCCTCACCTTCTGTGTTTTCAGGTAATCCAAAAATCCTGATGTTATTTCTCCTCTCCCTGTTTTCCATGTCATCTACTTTATTAACCAACCAAGTGTTTTGTTTAAGAAGCAGTTCTTTCTGTGTTTCCTCTTCCTTAAGTCTGCTTTCTAAGTCATTTAGAGAAACCTCTATTCCTGTTATCTTTGTCTGGTGTTGTTGTAGCATTTCCTTGAGGGTGTCAGCCTGTTTTTGACTGCTTGTTTTAAGATTTTCTAGGTTCTCTTTAAAATCATCCATCTTCAAAGACAACTCCTGCAGGGTAGATGCCATCTGTTGTAGTTCCTTCTTTAACGCAGCATCCTGGTGAGAATTCCTTGAGTTGCTCATTTTAACAAGTGAATATATCTCCAAGCTGTTTGACAGGAAATTATTTGTAAAACTTCACCAACGTTTCTAATTATGTAAATTAGACCTTTATCTATAAGATTTTATACTTTGAAATAAAAGAATATTTTTTTCCTGACTTATTTAACTAGCTATATGGAGCTCTAAAATACTAGTGCTTCCAGTTAGCCATTCAGGTCCCCCCCCCCTCCAAATTCTTTCTTAAAACACATTCTATAGTTGTGCTGTATTATACAATGAATATAATTTAATATAATCAGGTTAATACAATCAGGAAGGTGAATCAAAGAACGTATACATGTATGCTTACTCACAGGATGCAGGAGATCAAAACAGGGGAAGAGACCAGTCACCAATGGAGAGTTCAGTGCTGGCACTTTTTCTGTTTGCCATAAACATCTCAGAAGTAAAAGGAAATACCAAAGGGCTTTGTTCGACTACATTTGAGATGACTGCAAGCTAGGAGCAGTTATTGAATCCCCAAATGACTTAACCATCATGCAGGAAGGTTTGTCCCAAACAATAACCGGTGCCAGAATAATGAATTGAAACTAAACTCCAAGAAATACATTATCGTATTCTTTGGGAAGTCATCTACTCCAGGAAATTGCCAAATTGACAATGCCCCCTGAGAAGTGACCCAGTTGTTTGGCATTTGGGAACTTATGTGTACAGTGACCTAACTTTTGACCAACTTGTGCCCAGAGTCATAAAAAGTCTTTCTATATTGCACAGCTTATAAACAAATTGATTTTGACTAGATCTAGAAATGTTAATTGTCCCCCTTTATAAAGCCCTCATTAGTTCAATCATTTTGTATAATGCCCACTTTGGAATGTATCTGTCCAGACCCATGCAACAATTGGAATACCCACAGAGATACCTTACTAAAATGATACAAGTCCTAAACAGTAGGTCTTGCATGGACCACCTCAAAGATTTATCACTATACTCAGTATCCTACAGAGTGCTTAGAGATGACATGTCTGGCATACAAGGCATCCTCTGACCTTATACAGATGGACCTACTGAACATCAGCAAGTCAAATGGCATCAGAAATACTCAGTCCAGGTATCTAAACTGAATGTTGTGGAGAGATGGATATATATCCAGAGCAGACTATCCATTCAAGTAAAACAAAGCTCATCCCTGTCCATATTGAAATGCAAGTTGGATCTAAGTATGGGTAATAGAAAACATACTCCAGGATTACTCCTCGTGCCACTGATGGATAGAGACAGTTCTTAAATGCTGCATCCCTTACATGGGTCCCCTCAAATTATCTACAATGCGATCACATTTATTCTCACTAGGGCTAATATACAATTATCAACCATGGGATAAGTAAGACCAATCAGTAAATGTTAATTCAAGCACCAAAATGGAAATTGGCTAAGCTTAAAATGTCCTCCAAGTGAACCTATGTTGCAGTAGTAAATAGTTTTAAAAAATTGCCCTTTTTAGATCACTAAGTGACTCTGTCACCCCCCCCCCCCCCCGCCCAGTCTTCAACAGTTTCCAGTACCTCTGTCTGAAAAGGCTATACTCTCGCTGACTTTAAAAGTATACACAACACTGCAGGCCTAAGTGAATTACTACAAACCTCATCTGTTATGTAAAAATGTTGCAACTTTTTGGACTTCCAATATACAGTGGCTATACCTCCTGTGTCCTTAATAATGAATTAAACTTACTCTGAGGCTGCATTACCTCAGATTAAATAGGGTACTTAAAATGATACTTCTTTCCAGGTAATATCACAAAAGCAAATGCATCTAGGCAATAGTGGAGAATGAAATGAAACACCTGACCTCTTTTTATGTTTATTTAAATAAAATTAAGTGCTTTACCCCTTATTACAGACAAACTAAATCAGAATGATACTTCATCAAACTCTGTGTTTGACTTGAACATCCCCTTCTCTAAAAGTTGTTGTTTTTAACAGTCTGTTAATTCACTAGAAAATCCTTAACATTTCTGTCATGCTTTCCTCTTTTCATTCAGGTTGCAAACATTTTTTTCCATTACTCTCTCTTCATAAGCCTTTTGAATCAAAACCAACAAAACTTCTTTTGCCTTTCTCTGCATAGCTTCCATCATCTTCCTCATGTAAGTGAATGGAGACAGAGCTAGCTAATGGTGCTGCTTGTAGTGGCACCTAGTAAAGGCTGGGTGTGTAACTATTCACAAGGAGGGAGGGCGGACTATAATGGAGTACATATGGTGGTGGGGCTGGTACACCAAGCAACAAGAGCTTGAAATAAGGCAGGGCAGGTGCAGTAGTGTGCATGTGCACAGCTCAGTACTAGAGGCAATCCTGCTGAATGTCATAGAGAGTAGGGATGTGAACACATTTAGAAAGAAAGTCTTCTGATGCCTTGGAGATGGCCTCCCATGAGCCATCGTCACTCTGCAGAAGAAAAAGAGGCCATTTGGATTTCACCCTGTGTGAGGAACAAATGGGCCACTGACTCATAGGAAGGCTGATAATTTGTAGACAGTGGCAAGTAAAAAATTAAAAAAATAAAAATAGTAAGCAGCCTATAGGCTTTTAAATGCACCATGATGCAGTGTAAAGCAGATACATTTTTAGTTTCCCACTCCCTGCCAGTTGTCAACTCCCTGTAATCTATTGACCTACTCTTTCCCTCAAGAAGAGAGGTTTCTTCCTGCTTATGGCCTTAACCCCTTCCCATGGGGGCTGACATAAACACCTCCATCACTGTAGAAGGCCCAGCTATGCCCTCCCTAAATGTTGTTTTGTGCCTTACTTCACACATTCACTAAAGACAGCTACAGTTTCTGGCTTGGCCAGATCATGCTCATATCCCTGGTGTATGGCCCTATTTGTTGACTGCAGCTCTCCACCTATATGATGATAATTAGCTAACCAAAACCACTAATCCAACCACAGACTACTCACTGGCACCCTTCACCATCTTGGACATTCCGCACCCATGCCATTAGTTGAACTTGGATCAGTTGGGTCATATTTAGGGCTTCATTCTTGTTTGCCAAAGAGATAGATAAAGCAGCATTTTTTTGGGGAGTTGAGGATGCTTTCTTCTACAGAACATACTACTGTCACTAGGCCCCTTTTTTGGTACCTGACTAATGTTCAGCATAGTTGTGTGAGTCAGGAAGACCTTTGCTCCCTCTGAGAAACATTCATCATATGTATCTATGTTTTTCAAAGAATACTTAAGCATAGCCACAGTAAATGGAACTTAGAGATGCAAGAAGGTCTCTGTCATCTGAAACATGGCATGAGAATTACACTACTTGTGTGAAGATGGAGAAGTGCCACACAACAGTAAAGTATTATTACTTCTCTGAAAGGGTTATCTGATCATGGATTATCCTGACATTTAGCTGAAGTGTCCTAGACAAATACAGTACTCATTCAGGCTTGTTCTGAATAGGCACAATGCTATTAAACATGGGCAAGCTTTTCCAGGCCATTTGTGAAAGATTGTGTAGTATTAATTAAACAGGATAGCACAAATAATTTGTGATTGTTAATATTATTACTACTTTTTTTAATTTTTTATGTTAATTTCCTGTGTCTAACTACACCCATGTATCTGTTTTCAACTGTCACTTTGGAAATTTGTCCTGATTATATAACTTCTATATAGATGAAGGTTATTTTCAAATCAGTTCAAGAAGACTGCATTTCAAGGCATATTTATGAAAACAAGCCTCCCTTGGGGTGCATATAAAATGAGAACATTCTAAGAAAAGTTAACTCACAGCCTTACTCCTTTAGAGGAAGTGTAGTTTAGAGATTTTAAACTTACTTATGAAATCTTAGTGTGGTGTAATTTCTTTCAAAATGTCTTTTCTTCAAAATACTATACCTGACTGAAGTGTCACATACATGCTTTCGTGCTAAATTGCATCAGACGTGATTGATAGAGATTTCGAAGGCAAAATACACAGCCAACTTTTGGACTACACTTAAAGCATCATTATGTGGACTGTGTAATTAAGTGACAGTAATATTTATTTGTATTATTTTGCACTCATACAATTTAGTGAATTAATGTTGTTGAGAAGAATCAGTTTGAGGTTTACAGTTCAAGTTATGTGAAGTCTCATCAAAATGTTAAAAAGGCCTCATCCTCAGAATCCTGTCTTCAACCCGTACCATTACTACACACTGCACTTGCCTGATATTTTGAAAGAGGCATTTTAACTTTACATATTGGAAAGCGAATTATTATCCTAATCCTAATTTATTTTGTAACTTCTAATCTTTCAAAGACAGTGCTCTCTTAAATCACACTGAAAAGAAAACAAACTATACCGTTCTTTTGAAACTGTAATGTGGTTGCTATTGGCAATCTAATTTTGACATCACTTTACTTATCTGTAGATTTTCTACTCCTCTCGAGAACCTGGTGGACAGGCAGCTCATGATAACATCTCCTTGCCATGCCTATCATGAGATAATGATCGCTCAATGAGAAATGCAGAAAGAGAATTGATTTAGGCATACCTGTGAAAGTGCTATCATCATACACCATGTGCTCTTAATCTGTAAACCTACATTTATTAAGGACATCTATCTGTCCTGCACTGCACATTATTGTCTAATTAGGGATCTTATACATTTCCTGATAAATGCTAACCTCCCTTCCTGGGTGACTGAGAAAACAGAGTCTGAATCTATTTTTCTATAACCTTAGCTTTTCTATCACATACCAGCAGAGACTTTACGACAAGTCAGAGTGACATGTAGCCTAAATGAATTGCTTCAGTGCCCTCAGGCAGCAAAAGAAAACACTAAATGGCCTTGAAGTTAAAGCTGAATAATATGTTTCCAGAAGAAAAAAAATGATGAATGCGTAGGCCTATGATCAAAAGTGAACAACAGATGCAAAGTTCAAAAAGTCATGAATACCTCTAAAAGACTGTTAGAAAGTGAGAGATTAAGAGAGAGAATTTTCATGCGAGTCTCTGTGTGTGCATGCGCGTGTGTGTGCATGTGTGTGTGTGAGTGTGTGCATATGTGTGCGTTTGCGCATGTGTGTGTGCATGTGTGTGTGTGTGTGTGTGTGTGTGTGTGTGTGTGTGTGTGTGTGTGTGCACATATGTGTGGTGTGTGTGTTTGCACGTGTGTGCGCGTGTGTGTGTGTGCATCTGTGTGCATTTGCGCACGTGTGTGCGTGTGTGTGTGCGTGTGTGTGTGTGTGTGTGTGTGTGTGTGTGTGTGTGCACATATGTGTGGTATGTGTGTTTGCACGTGTGTGTGTGTATGTGGGTGTGTGTGTGTGTGTGTGTGTGTGTGTGTGTGTTTGTTTCTGTGTGTGTATATGTGCGATGTGCCTCTGTGTCTGTTTACCCATGAACATGTGTATATGCATATGTCACATTTTGAAGAAATGAAAACATATTTAAAATTATTCCGTTCAAAGAATAAAAAGTAGAAATACAGAGGTCTTATTGCACCCTAATCAATAAAAATAAAATGCTACTTCTGAATTGCAAGAAAAGGCATCAGAACCACCGATGATCTACAAGAATAAAATAAAAAGATTTGCTTGTAACTTTTAGAAATAGTAACAATAGTGGTCTATTAACCAGCAGTGGGACAAAAGCCATGAAAAGTATCAACACAGTTTTGACTAAGAAAGAAATGGTCAGTATGAAAAAAAGAAAATGAAAATATTTGAACAGTTACTTATTTTCTGTAAGACAGAACCACATGGTGAACATGGTGTGTTAATAGAAATTGTGTAACTATCACCATATCCTAACTACATTCTCGTAGGTTGAATGAATTGTTATATATGGGTCTGCAGTTCAGTCATGCAAATCTTGTAGAGCAAACTAAGGTAGTTATAAGATGCTGCGTTTGAATCTCAAGAGTGTGTATGCTTTGCTTTGTGGAATGTTGTGCTGTATCCAATTGCTATAATCCAATGGAAGGACTCATAATGAGATGAAGGATTGTTTCATCTCTGTATGACTTCAAGGGGTCTCCACTATGTAGAAACTAAACTCAAGAATCTTAATCATGTTAGTCTTTGTGTGTGCGTGTGTCTGTGTGTGCGTGTGTGTGTGTGTGTGTGTGTGTGTGTGTGTGTGTGTGTGTGTGTGTGTGTCTCTGAGCGCATGCACCTGTCTGTGTGTGTGTGTGTGTGTGTGTGTGTGTGTGTGTGTGTGTGTGTGTGTGTGTGTGTGTGTACTTGTGTGTTGCACTGTTGGACAAGTATGCATGTATGCATGTGTCATTTGTGAGTAAATTGCCATCTTTACATATTTGTGATCTGAAGATTCAAGCTTTAATCATTTGTATCAGGCCTTCGTAGTGAATATTACTGTTTATACATTAAGAACCCACACTTTCAAACCGCTCTAAAATGATGACATACATAACAAAGATCCAAGGTCAGAGACAAAGGGGTTTATTTATTTTATCTGGAGCCATGTGTCTTATTCCAATACAGTAAAATACATCTCTGATCTGAAATTCAGTCCTTCCATATCTTGGTACAGTGTATATGTATCCAATTATTATGGAGCGTGACCAATGTAGTGACATTGGAAGGGGTATGCATCCAATTATTAGGGGGTGTGACCAGTGTAGTGACATGGGAAAGTGGTATGTATCCAATTATTAGGGGCATGACCAATATAGTGACATGGGAAGGGTATACCCCTGCAGTACTACTATGCAAAAATACTCTGTCATCCATTTTCATAAAGCATCTGTGCTACACTTTTCCCATTCTTCATTTTAACCTTGCCTACTTTGGTCCCTGGTAAGCTCTTACAGCATGTAATTTAGTGCAAAGGCTAAGGCAAAAATTAATTTTCATTCAGTAAAAGTTCTTCTTTTATGGTGAAAGCCTTCTTCTGACACATGATATCCTTTGTCTATTCACAAGGGGGCCACTCTGCTCATTTTATCTGAATTCATTGTCATCTCACACCTGTGTGGCATTAGACTTCACCATCACCAGACTCATCCTTTAAGCTCATTAATGACTGAAGCAATTCACTTTGCTATCTCATACAATGTTTCAGAATTGTAGTTTTATAAGCCTTTCCTCTTTATTCCAAAGATGATGTAAAAATAATATTTTGAAATAAACATGCCTAAATGATTATGTAAACATTCTAGTAAAATGGTTCTGTCACTCTGTAAACACTTCCAAGTGGCACTTTGCTAGACATGTGCATAATAAATCAATTGAACCATATATTAATACAGTAGTAGCAAAGCATTAGCATATCCAGTGGACACATTAGCATAATTAAGGGACAAGTAAGCACTTCTAGGTTGAGTTAGCTCTCTCTTCTGTGGTTGATCCTGTTACTTTATCTACTAAGTTAGAATTCCAATATGTGATATCCCTTTCATCTTTAAGAATATCTGTGAAACTAAGCGGTATAATACATTTTTTTTCTTTAAAAGTTCCTGGATTTAATGAGAGGAGCTCACAGTTTTCAAGTATCTTAAGCTTTGAATGTTGACAGATGACTACTCCATATGACCTACTGAAGGAGGCAATTCTAAGTACATTGTAGGTGCTGATAAGAATAATCTTGCCAAACTTCAAAGACTGAAGCAGTGCTAACTTAGAGAGGCAAACATGGAGGTACATCATCAAATTTCCAGTAACAGATAATGTTGTAAAAGATTATGCAAATTGTATTACAGCATAGCAGCTGCAGCTAATGATGCTAGTACACTGCACAGACATTATGTGATTAGAACTCATTGTCATTAATCCATTTATTTTGTTTCTCTTGTTTCCACAGCCCCAGACGAGATCAGAGGTAACCGCAGCCTTTTCCTGAGGAGGCAGGTGGGGTTGGCTCCCTGACCATGTGAGTATGGGCTGTCATCAATAAAAATAAATAATGAAATAATTATCAATAAACAGGAAATTATACATTTTTTAATTCCATAAAGTGACCAATAAAAATACCCTTGAAATGCAGATTACTTCTGCAGTGAGGGTTAGGGTACTGGTATATTAGTAATGTATGAAATTCAGCACTGCTAACGTGTCACTTAACTGCACAAAAATAAATAATAACTTCAATTAAGTATTCAATATATCAGTTTAGTTCAATGATGAAGATTAGGACATTGTAATATTACAAATACATTGAATGCTGCAATGCTGAGATATCACTCACTGGACCTATAGATCATTAAAGTTTATAAGTCCTGAATAAAGATACTACTGGTCTCATTTTTGTTACGGAAATAAAAGAATTTGTAATGCAATACATATGAGTCTTTTTTGTCTCCTTTTACAGGACCAGTAGTGCTTGGGGCAGTTAAACTTCAAGTGACCCTGGTGAAGGATAGAGCGCCAGCACCCCTCTCTCATCCATAGACTGCTTCACAGGGTGGGAGTGTTGGTTCCACCCCTATGGGTACCCCACAGTGCGACAGTCTGGAAAGCCACCATCCTAAGTTTCAGGACTTGGTGGAAGGCAGTGGAGAAAGCAGTGGTGAGGTGTTGGGGCCCATACCAAAGTCTCCTATGGGGGTGCTCTTTTCCCTTTTTCCAACTTTCCTTTCTTTCCCCTTTCCAAATTCATAAAAGCCCATTTACAGTAAAGTAAAAACCTATAAATATTTTCATAGTCTACTATTCACTGGTGTTAAATCACAGTCAGTACAGGTTCTCACAGGAAATTCCCACAATACTAGTGCAGCTTGGAGTTTTCTGTCATCTATGAGAAAGCACCAGAAAAGGGAGGAACATCAAGAAGAAAAATTAAATGGAACATTTTTTACTGACTGTTTAGAGAATGACAATGGCTGTTGCAAAATTTTTACAAATGATGGCTTTAAAGTTATCTTGAACCAGATAGTACATACTGTATGTTTTGATTTCTATAAAAGGGTTTAAATTTCTTCCTGTCTTCAAGCAGGACATAGTACAAGTGTTATTGCATTTTAAACTGTTCATTAGACAGCTTAACTTTACATGGATTTTGGTCTCCCCCTTTCCACCAGTAGTCCCTTGGTTTTGAAAAGGAAGTCTACATTTGTACCATCTTACTGCCCTATGATCTCTGTATTGAGAGAGTTTGTGAGGGAAAATTCAGACATTTCTTGAAAAATATAAACTGTTATTAGAGCAGAAAGAATTAAACTGGCAGATCCGGTTAAATGCAACTAATAAACCCTGATTAAATTATGTTATCTCTTAACTGTATTTTAAAAGCAAGAGCTGCTACATTAAATTAAGTATTTAAGTACACTCTTAAGTAGCATAGTATTTAGTTTTATGTTTTCTATGTCTGTTTTTAGGTCTGTTTTATATGTATCTATATTTGTGCTTCACATATATGCACTGTCACTTTAAAAGTTGTCACACTTGTTCTTGATAAGGGTTTTTATTGGTTAAATATTTACTGGGAGGTAGATTTAAGCAGATTTGCTTCCTGTGTTATTTTATTTCTGATTTTATTTTTGATGATGCCTGTAATGAAGGTAAAAGCACTTAGAAATTATAGAAATTAAATAAAACTATACTTGATTATTCAGCTGTGCTGTTTCTATTATGTTCATTTCTATTGTGGTCTGCTAGAAGAGCCTGGTGTTTTTCCTTTGCCATTGGAGTTTCACCTTACAGTGGGCAACCTACAAGTAGTTACTAGTCTATGAGAAAGCATTCGGGGACTTATGAACATGTGCAGCACATACACACAAGTGTCTCTTTCACACATTTTAGCATACATCAGAGCTGACATAGATTCATAGATAAGTACTAGACTAACTGCACTTGTGGGACATTTTAAGCCTAGACAATTTCCCTTCAAAGGTGAGAATAAAACCATGTACCTCATGTCTGTGAGATAAACACCTTAACCATTAGTCCAACCCTCCATCCCCTTTACACAGAAACAGCTTTGCAAAATTGTACTGGGTGCTTCCTTGCATGCCTTAGAAATGTGAAAACCCACAGCATTTGTTCACAGTTTTCACATTTATATATCAGCGTAGAGGCAATATTTGCACAGTGTAAATTTATCCTTCAGATGTTTCCTATAACATCCCATGCACACAACTAAAATAATGTACACAAAGATCTGTAGGTGTCTAAATAATGAACATGTAGAATGAATAAGCAGATAGTGATCTAGGCAGAAGGATTGAGCTGTTACAAAACTGTGCACACATCCTTTTTTATCGTATAGCAATGACAGACAGTCTGCTTCATTTGTTCATTAATTTCCTTGTACCCATAGCAGGGTGGCTGTAAAGGATGCCATGCTCTGAACACAAAGCTCTATTTAACATAACTGTTTTACTGATTTTGAATGAAAGGTACATAAGCAACCACAGCTATAAGCAGTATGATGAAAAATTATAACTAAGCATTTCAGGCATGAGTTTCCATTCAGTGTTTTCTTTTTCAAGTCCTACATAAAGAGCTCTCAGAGCAGATAGTAAAGTCAGTTACTATAAACAATGTATGAACATGTAGTGACTTTATTGTTACAGTCTATAATCAGGTTGGTCCTAAGCAGCATTTTTAGTCATGACCAAAGTCAGTAGGCAAAATACAAGTAATGATGCAAAAATGCATATAGAAACTGTATATGCCAGCTCTTTAATCTCAAGAAATAAGAGATAACTTGTTTTACTTGCATCTCTTTGTTAATTGCTTTGCACTGGCTATATACTATCTCAGTTATAAATTGACCTGAGGGTGGCGCTCCCATCCTTACTAACCTCCAAGCCACAGAAAAATTAAAATGTTAACAATGCTATAACAAAGTTGTTAAATTTTCAGCACATACCCCTTTCATGACATACCACTGTATAGCACTCAAAAGCTAACATATACACAACTCCTTACCACCTATAAAATTATCCAGCATCCATCTGCCTGTCCAGCACTAAAAAACTTCTACACAACTATGTTCCCAGTCAGTCATTGTGATCCAGTGACCAAAAATTCCTATCTATAAACCTAGCAAATCTGCTGAACATTGTCTGAACTCATACAAGATTGCTAAGGCCTAGACCTCCTTACCTGTATTTATCAGGTCTATACCCTCCCTCCCATCTTTTAAAACCACTCTGAAAGACTTCCTAACTATAATCTGGCTCTATTCTTGCTCAAATCCAGGATAAACTATATCCCTAAATGTGAACAGGTATCTTTTCATTCTTTATACTTTCTTACTCTCCCTTCTTCACTTAATTCCTTATTGCTATCTAATTCTCTTCCCTGACTTTCTTTCTAAATATGCCATAAGCCTGCTATCCCTCACTTCATATTGCAATTCCTATTTGTGTTAGACTAACTTACCTTTAATTTCTCTACAAATTGTCTAAAATTTCTCTAAATATTGAATGATTGTCATATACCTTGTATCAATTTTTAACCAATGTTTTTATATTATGTCTAATTTATTATAATTATTTAAACTGCAGATGTTTTTGTTTTATTTTTGAAGCTTGCAAAATTATTGTTCTTAAAATGTTTTGTAATAATTTGGAGCTTTTCTCCCCAGGCCTCTAGTGAAAATAGGCTTCTACCCATTCAGACTTGCCCAGTAATCAAATGTCAATAAATAAAATAAAATAAATAAACTTGCTTTACATCAACTGAAAAAATTAAATTACTGTTAGTGTTAATTTTATATTTCATTTTGAGCGAAAATGTTTATTACATAATTATATTAATTTGGGCAAAGTTGGTGTTAACCTCTTAAATATGTGATTATGTTTTTGTGCTTGTTTGCTTGACCATGTTTCCTTTAGCTGTAGTTGCCTGTCTTAATTGCAGCATAAATACAGTGGATTGAAGTGATTACTATGAAAACAGGTTATGCCAAGTCTTTGAAATGTGTTGTGGGTAGTTAAGTCACATATGTCTTTAGGTGTTTGGAGCTAGGTTTATTTGTGGTAGGTTTATAGTAGTGCCAGTATTACATGTAAATGTTTATTTAATGGGAGAAAGTTTACTTTTCAAGAGCAGGATTGCCATCATTTGAGTGGCCTGGTAAAGTGAAAAGGGTTAGTAGTCCAGACAGAAGAAAAAGTGTGCATATTTTAAACTAAGGTAAGGTGGGAAAGATGTGTTATATTAATAGTACATGTTCTTGAATGCTTTGGAGGGAACTTGGAAGAGTATGGTACAATGCAGGCTGTTTTGCTAAATCATATAAGGCAAACATATATAAATGGGAAGGGTGCATTTTACCTCAACTGCAGTGTCACATGTGGCGACCATTACTATTTGTATTTATTGTGTGCCAGAAAAGACCAAGAGCTTCATTTCATTACTCAGTAAAACAGATGTAAACTGCACAAAAATGTATAATTTGATATAATTTCACACCTTCTATAGGACTATATGTTCCCCTACCTACATTATAAACGTCCCATCCACTGTCTAAGTGCTGTTTCAGTACAAGATGCACCATCTCATATACAGATTCAGTGATCTCCTATTGAACCATGCTTTCTGTTCTACATTACTTCTTAAACAAAAAATCAAAAGATTCATAATTCTGCTATCAGAGACCTAGCTAGAGTGGTGCAAAAGGAGTAGCCACTCCATGCATAAAGTGTTAGGGTCACAATCAACAGACCCTGATCAGTCTTCAGAGCATGCCAGTATTCAGAAATGAATGCCAACATTGCATCTGTGGTCAGAACTGAAGTGCTGTACTACTTTGTTTATGGCATTCGCTATAGTAGTTGCTTGCTACAACTGTAGCAAGCAGTTTGCTACTGTTTAAAAGATGAGAAGAGGTTTTTTTTTGTTTTGTTTTATTTTTTTTTTTCATACCTCTAGTCCTAAATAAAGTTGCAGTTAGTACCAGATCAGGGAGGAAACACCAGCTACAGGAATATTTAGCTACACTTTTGCTGAAGTATAGTCTTTTATACTGATAATGGAAGTTTCTCATGCTTGATGGTGCCCTGTGTACACAGAGATTCTACATAACTAACTAATGAGGTGTCCAAATAAGACTTACTACATTTATAAAACAGACTTCAAACTGTACATTGACCATTTCTATATTGTTCAATCCTTTAGTCAGTCTCCAGTACTTCCCTTGCCCTGTTCTGGGTTAGAGGAAAGCCAATGTCTATCCTAGCAAGTAAAATGGCAAGGCAGAGAACCACTCCTAGATAAGGCATCAGTCCATTGCAGGACACATGTACAAATTCTCTCTCTCTCATCACACGCATATTTACAGACTAGTTTACCTAACAGCATATCTTTGGCATGTGGAAAGAGAGTGAAATACCTAGTGAAAACCACTGTAAACACAAGATAGGAATGCAGACTCATAGAAAATTGCATAATGGGTTCATAGGTTTATAGATACTTGCTAGACTATTGCTCTATGGGGGTCTCAAGAAACCTATGTTTACATTCCCATGGTAGTTTTCAGCACTTGTATGTTGCATATACATAACCCACAGATGGTCTGGACAAGGATATGTTAGAACATTTACATGATTCCCCTATCCATGAAGTACAGGGTTGAACAACCAGGGGTAAATATGAGGTTAGCTATCCATTCATCCAAATTAATTTTGAATAGAGAAGGAGAAGTGCTTTGCTTTATTTATAGTACTAGACAGTTCAACAGCAGTGGTATTCTCTGTGGCACAAACCTATCCCTCTACCATGTTTTATTTATTTTGCAGAACAGACTGAGATCCCTTGAGTGGGTGTTTATGATAACATTGTACTTGCAAATGTGTAATAGTTCTGCCAGAATAGGATCTGTTGAAGCTCTATACACAAGCAGGGGTTATCTCTCAGTAACCTGTATGATACTGAGAAGAGGGACAAGGCTTTGAGATGGTTTTGTTTTTCTAGTGAGAAAGTGTTATGTCTATTACATTTGTGACAAGTATTTTAAAAGGTCTGTACTGAATGGGGCATTGAACTAATGAGTGCCAAGTACAGTGGAACAATTATCCCCTGGCTCTGGACACATCAACATGGAAGAGTGTTGCACCCTCCTCTTGTATCATGTCCTCATTGAAGTTGGACCACAAAGCAGTCTCCCACAAAATAAAATTAAACCCAGAAAACCCAACTAAACCCATAACAGTTAAGAACTATACTATAGCAAACTACATCTTATTAAGTGACAGTTTGTCAAAATTCATGGCTCCCCAAACCTTGAGAACACAGCTCCCTATGCAGAATGATTTACAGAAACCCTGAACAAACACTGAGACTGCCTTTAGAGATAATCTGTGTGATAAAAAAAGACTTCCTTACAACCGTGAATATATGATGATCAAAAGACAGTTGATTATTGGCATAGATTCTAAAATCCCTGACTATGGGATACATTTTTCAGGGGTGTGTTATCAATATGATAGTTACAAGGGAAGTCATGCTTTCCAAAGAATACAATTATACACTTGGCATTTTTAATTCTCCTATGGTATGGCTATAGTTGCTTCGGCATCCCAAATTAGTGTGCTCACCAGTCTCCCATTCCTTAAAAGAGTGAGTGCCCCCCCCGATGGAATCCATTGCCTGGAACTCTCTTCTCTCCTCCAAGTACCAGCGTGCATCAAGCCTTCTTTCCACAAAGTGCACACAGTGTATTTCCTATATTTTTTCTGCTTTACACTGAAATTTATAAGTAAAACCCTAGGTATACTTAGCAAGAGGTGTGTGCACTATTCAGGCACTATAGATTTAGCTCCACCTCCTTTCTTAACTCCTTATCAGATGTCTCCCTGTCTCCATTTTTTAGAAATCCATTTTAGTTTAATGCATATAGGTTAAAAGTATAGGGTCGCACCATTGTTTCACCTTCTCAGGCACTGATCGGGGGCTTGGTTTTGTAAGTGACTGATTCTTTTTGTTGTTGCTGTCTGCTCAGCCTCATGGTTCTATCCTCTGTGTTACTTACTCCACTGACTGGCAGAATCTGTCCCCCTCCCCCTACAGTGCTTGAATGAAGGTTTTAAATTCCTCTTATCTAAAAAGCACCATTTTTAATTCCTCTCTGGTATGACTGCAGTTGTTTCAGCATCCTGAATTAGTGGGCTCACCAGGTAAGCTGTTTTAAAGTGTACAATGTTTGCAATCTTATTTTAGTCTATATATATGGTACAGCTAGCTACTCTGACTGGGGCTAGTACGAACAAATATTATATTTTCTATGGTAGCACTGCAGCTGTAAATTAACTGCTTTGTTTGCTCATTGCATGTTCGATCAGAAACTGTATCTGGTACTTCAGCTAATTATCCTGATTTTCAAGCAGTGAACCTTCTCCTTAATATGCAATAAGAGGTGTGTGGTCATTTAAAAGTACTGCAGATAACTATAGTTAACATAATTCTGTAACATTTTGGTTAGCATAGCTTTGTAATGTTCGAAAACCTTATAGTCGTATATATGTATAATACAAGGAGTGTTCTCTTTTAAGTGTTACTGCTATTGTTGTTGATTAGCATTTGGCTTTAAAACACTTGGAGACCTCTGAAGACCTTTACTTTGTGCTGTATCTTGAAATATATAACAAAATTACGTATAAGACAGTGTAGTCTCATTTACATGAGACTGTGGATTATTTCCTGATAGTTCATTCATTTAACCATCTGTGCTACTATGAATGTTATTTATATTTCACATACTTAACTTCTATACTAGAATGAATACTATGACCATATATCTGTCTGCTACTCATTAGGCCACAAATGTGCTCTTGGTCTGCTGGATGCTTCATGCTAATACTTGTGTATTTATTAGTGGTGCACACCAGGAATACTGTAACCTGCAATGTGTGGATGCCTCTTTAACCCACTGCCTAATCCACTCTCCTAAACTGCATTTTCTCATTTCTTTTCTTTGCAGTCTCCCATTCTTTAAAGAGCGGGTGCCCCCCCCACACACACACTGAACCCATCGCCTGGAACTCTCTTCTCTCCTCCAAGTACCCACGTGCATCAAGCCTTCATTCCAAAAACTGCATACAGCGTATGTCATACATTTTTCCTGCTTTACACTGAACGTTATAAGTGAAACCCTAGGTATACTTGCCAAGAGGTGTGCACACTAGTTGGGTGCTACAGATTTAGTTCTCCTCCTTTCTTAACCCCTTAGATGTTCTGCCTGTCTCTTTTTTTAGAAATCCATTATAATTTAATGCATATAGATTAAACGTATAGGGTGGCAGCATTGTTTCACCTTTTCAGAACTGACCTGGGGTTTGATTCTGTCAATAACTTATTGTTTTTGATGTTGCTGACTGCTCAGCCTCGTGGTTCTACCCATTCTGCTTGGGCTCACTCTGCTCCCCTACCCTACCCCCATTCTCACCCACCCCCATTACAAATAGACTTATACACCATAGCCACTCCCACATCTGTATGTGAACAAATCAAATTCCTCTAACATCATCTTACCATCTGACCCCTCCCATCCTACCTTTATCTTCCAAACCTCTCTACTCCACCTATACACCTTTTTCAAATACCCAACTACTCCTTCCTTAAAAACTGTTCACCTTCAGTTCAAATTATCTAAAACCATTTTTCTCAAAGATAACCTTGCAGCTCTACTATCCATTCTACTACATATTGCACCCTACTCCTTCCAACTTTAATTCTTTTTTATCTAAGCCATTTGTTATACAATGAAACAATAAACTCAGAAGGTTAACACAATACGTAATAGGCAACTTAGTTCAAGTATTCCATCATAACTACTTCTATCTTTCTAATATACATCTCTACTCCTTACACTTAAGTGATTAAAACTGTATACTATACTGTCATAACCTCTATTAGAACAGTTTCCTGCTTTCCTGCTAGATAAATGGATTAAATATAAACACTGTCTTTATAAAAAAATAAAAGATGGTACTAACATAGAACTATTCTAGACAATAGAAATGCACTACTGCAAAAATCCTGCTCACTATTACAGCTAGGTTAATGACTAAGTCTAACAGTTAGTTCTCAGTGTTCCTAGCTAAAACACTTCATACACTACTACCACTCTCAACAACCTCACTACCCAATAACAGATAATCAATCACCACTATATTATTTTATAACCTCATACTAATATCAGATTAAGTAACCTACATTCACCTCTTGCCTTGACTACATCAAATATGCTCCAACTACACACTGCTGCTCTAGCAATACTAGTATCAATTGTACACATTACCTCATATGTCAACCTAAGTGAATTAACATCCCACCATGCCACCACTACTTCTTATTTTTATAATACTGCTTCATTCAGTTTCCCCATCTCTCCATCTATCTTTTACATATCAACTACTCATTACACTCCCTTCTTATCCCTACCTCACCATCACACCCCAAACCTTCCCTTAAATATGACAGGTACATGGCAAAAATAAAAAAAAACGTAGTCTATATTACAACTAAACTATCTCTCAGTGGAGATGTGCATCATAATCCCGGTCCACCAACTTCTAATATCAACTCACCAACCCAAAACCCCAATCACTATCATATCATACTACAACTCCCTAAGAAAGCTGCAGACCTGTCATTACTAAACATAAATATAGGAAGCATTTCTAAAAACATCCATGAGCTACATGCCAATCTTTCACTATATTTGCCAGATATTGTCCTACTAACTGCAACATGGATAAAACCAGACATTACTAATAATAAAATCTTGGGACCAGGTTGTAATATCCTATGCAATGACAGAAAAAACAGAATGGGAGGTAGCATAGCAATATTATTTAAAAATCAGCTTAATGATGAGACTTTGGATCTAACCACTCCTACTTTTGACAATGCTGAAGTTATTCTTACCAGACTAAAAATTAACCCCAAAAGACTTATTAACATAATCGGATGTTACATCCCACCTAGAAACAACATATCCACTGTAGCGAACTTACTCTACTGGGTGTCTAATGCACTCCCACATGAAACTAGCATCATGGAGGACTTTAACATTGATTGATTAACTTGTAACTGTCATAATCCCACTAATTACATCAGCCTCCATGGATCTACTCAAATCATCCAATCTCCCACAAGAACTGATAAATCACCCAAGAGGTACACAATCCTTGACTGGACATTGATAAATAGACCAGCCCAATCCTTTCATTCTGGCTGCCTACCAGACAGCCTAAGTGACCACCTATCAACCTTTATACTAAGGCTTTGGTCAGGCTAAACTTACTGCTTACCAGCTAATAAGAAAAAAGAAACTTTAACCCCCATTAACTTCATCATGACTCTAAAAAGTTGCAACTGGGAACCACTCAAGTTATTCAGCCTTGAAGAAGCAGTTAAATACATCAATTCTACCTTCTTAGATCTTGAACTCATATGCTCCTCTCAGAACTATCAGAATTAAATCCAAGTTTGCTCCTTGGCTTAGTAAAGAAACAAGATCTCTGCTGAAAACTAGAGATAAAGCCTGGGACCAATGGAATAAAACTAGATCCCATGCCTTTAAGCAAACATATGTAGAAGTAAGAAATAAAGCAAAGAAAATAGTCAAATTAGACAAAATTAACTGCTACCACAATATACCAATGAAGGATCAAAACAACCCTCAAATGTTCTGGACAGCCATTGATAACATACTCCTTCCAGGTTAATCTAGTACACCCTCCCCAACCACTGCAAATTCCTCAGAGAATATAGCTACCCAATTCAATAAATACTTCACATAATCCATTCTAGCACTATCTAGCCCTCAGCACTCCCCCTTCACCAAGGAACCATCCAAGTCATATAATAACAACAGCTTTACCATACAACCTGTCTCGGTGGACATGATTAAAAAACTACTTAAAAAGGTAAATCCCACAACATTAGCCACAAATAAACTACGAGATGATTTTCTGAGAATTACTGCTGATGCAATTGGCTACCCAGTAGCCATTCTTATTAACAGATCCATATATAAAAATCTAGTCCCTAATATCTGGAAAATTGCCCATATTATTCCAATTCATAAAGGAGGCAATTCGACAGAAGTGACCAATTATTGTCCTATTGCTCTTCTTTCCCCTGTATCCAAAATCCTAGAGAGATACATAAATGCATAAATCATGAATACCTAAATACTCACAAACTTCTGTCAAATATACAACATGGCTTCCAGCCTTTTCGTAGTACCACTACTGCTGTAATGTTTCTCACAAATACAGTAAACAACCATAAAAACAATGGAAACTTTGTATCTGCAGTCTGTCTTGTCCTTTCTAAGGCCTTTGGCATGGTCACAAACAGTAACTTTATTAATGTTCTTTCTGATCTAAATCTCAGTGAACCCTCTATTGCCTGGACCCAAAGCTATTTATCAGGTCATCAGCAAGCAGTTCAATGGCAGCAGGACCTCTTCCCCTTACTTCTAGTTACTCAAGGAGTTCCCCAAGGTTCCATCCTAGGACACCTACTGTTCTGTTTTAACTAACAACCTAGATACTTCTATACTATCTGCTTCAGTCAGCCAATATGCAGACAACTCTGCACAAATATGTGCTTCTTCTTCCCTTCAAGACTCCATTCACTAACACGATTCCTTTCTTTCTGTCAAAGCATTTTTACTAATTCCCAACAAAATTTGAATCCTAATAAAACCAAACGTCTGCTCTTCCTGCCCACAAGATACACATCACCTACTCTCCCATTTAATATCATATACAAGAATAAAACTCCTGTCACTCACACCAAACTACTTGGGGTAAAGATTGATAGTAATATGAAATTTGATATCCACATCTCCCATACCATAAAGAAGGTTCATAAAAAACAGGGCATTCTATACAGAAATAAGCGATTTCTTACAAAAAACACTAAGGTCACAAATGCACATACATACCTTGTTTCACTTCTTCTCTATGCTTCTCCACTTCTCTCTAATTTTAGAAAGACAGATATAGCAAAACATGATTCCTGTTACAACAAAATTCACAGGTTTGCCACAGATTCTCCTTATTGGTCACATCACTGTATAGGCCTAAAGTAGCTCAACTGGCTAGAGTTAACTCAGCTCCTCCTCTTCAACAAACTTACGCTAGCCCATAAAATTCTGTATCACCCTAAGAAAATCCAGCACTGCAAAATCTACTATATCACTACACCAGTAATAGGGTTTTATGCTCCAGTAGTAAACTCCTCCTAGATGTAACTAAAGCCACTAATACAGCTGGTGTATCCCTCTTCTCAAATTTCATAGCTAAAAAATAGAATACTGTACCAACCAACATATCAACTACATCCACCTTAATACAATTAAAAAAATACTAAAAGCTCACCTAGCTGATACATGGCTCTGTTCTTGTGCCAATCTTGGTTAACCCATATCCTTAACTTCCTACACTATCCACCCCTCCTTTCCACAACTCTATTGCAAACTTACTAGCCAGTAAATTGATGGCTTTCTTATAGGGTCATAGGTTCATAGGTTCATACTAGGCTATCTGCCCGAGGGCATTTACAAGCCTAGCCACCCCTTTAGTATGGGGAACTATACCCATTATTTTGCTGTGCCTCTGTTGAGCAGTGACACTGAGGTAATCCCTGGGGTATATCTGCGATCTCCCATCCATTGGTCAAGATTTCTCTTGAACAAGGCCAGTGCTCTGCCTCACATATACATTTTATTCCACAGCATAGGAGTCTTTGGGTGATGAATCTATCCCTCCAGCACGCCCTATTAATAGCCGTGTCGAGGTTTAAGTCTCTTGTGGCTCTGACGGATCTAGATTTTTGAGGTGAAGCATATTCATCAAATCTGGGTTTGACATGGCCTTGTATGTTAGGCAAAGGTCACCTCTGAGCAAGCGGTGGCGACTGAATAGAGCTGGAGTTCTTTCAGTCGGGCAGCATAGGACAGATGTTTGAGACCCTTTATCCTTTTGGTGAGGAACTTTGTGGCCTCTCCAGCTGCTGCAAGTGTCGGGTCAGATACATTCAATGGGGCATTGTACTCAATCATTGGTCTGATGAGTGATGAGTATAGGGAGACTATGACCTCCCTTGATCTAGATGAGAATCCCTTCATGATAAGGTGGGCAATGTAGAAGGTCTTCCTAACTACTTTAGCTACATGGGTGTCGAATGACAGACTACTATCAACCTGGGTCCCCAGGTCCCTGATAACTTCTTCTGTACTCAGTGGATTGCCACCTATTTGGTAGCTAGGGGTAACCTTGTTTTTCGAAGGGTATGACTATGCATTTTTGGCATTTAACTTTAGGCCATGGCTCTGGCACCAGTTATCCGTTTCTGTGAGACCCTTCTGAAGGATATCTGTGTCAGATGTGTTTAGTTTGCAGTCATCTGCAAACTTTGTCAGCCATAACCCTCCTGTGTTTGCTTGTACGGAAAAGTAGATGCCAAACAAGAGTGGGCCCAGGACTGAGCCCTGTGGTACACCACTTGTGACAGGCTTTGAGTCTGACATGGCGCCAGCAACTCTGACCCTGTGGGTTCTGTCACTCAGCCAGTTTGCAACCCATCTTGTGATGTATGGGTTAACATTTAAGCTGATGAGTTTTTCAATGATACTATTGTATCAAAGGCCTTCGCCAGATCGAGGTAGGCTGTATGGACTGCCTTTCCCTCATCAATGGCTTTGGTGACTGCTTCGAAAAAGTCAACCAAGTTTAGAAGGCATGATCTGCCTTTGACAAAGCCAAACTGGGATGGATCCAAAGTCTGCAAATTCCCTATGTCTTTATTTATGAGGCCCATTATGATCCTCTCCATGGCTTTCTCTACTTCCTCTCGTATCATTTATATAGTGCAGGTAACACTACTCTCCCTTGTGTAAACACACAAGATTTGTGTAATCCCTCTAGTTTGATTCTCTGACATATGATATATTGAAACTGTTCTACATCTCTCTGACATATAAGTATGAATTGTTCTGCATTTCTCACACTTTTCATATCATGATGCTTTTTCCTTAATTGTAAATTGTATGTATTAGCATCTGTGTGTAATTTATGTGTATCTTTCATCCTGTTTTATTGTACTATGTACTGTTTCGTAAATGTGGAGCTTTTCTCCCTGGGCCTCCACTGAAAAAGGACTTGTGTCCAGTGGGATTTTCCCAGCAACCAAATGTAAAATAAAATAAAACTAATTTTTCTTCATTGTTTTGAAACATAATGTCTCCTTTGAAATAAAATTAAACCAAGAAAGCCCAACTAAACCTGTAACAATAGCAAACTACATCCTATTAAGTGTCATTTTGTCAAAATTCATGGCTGTCTCACCTCAAGAACACAGTTCCCTATGCAGAATTATTTACAGAAACCCAGTACAAATGCAAATGGCTGCACTGAGACTGCTATAACTTCCAGAAGTAAGCCCAGATGTTACACTGAAAACAAATCACACTGCTGGAATCCTTAGCTTAACAGATTACATAACAAAAGAAAAAAAGTCAAAGCCAAAATCAGAAAGAGCAACTCTAAAAAAAGATAAGAGCTCTCTGATTCAACTAATCAAGAAACTAAAAGGTCTAATAAAACCCAGCAAAGCCAATTATGCAGTCAGGACAGCCTCCCAGGGTAAGAACAATCACAAAGCCTTCTTCAGCTATGTCAGGAATCTAAAAGGTGGTGCAGACCTGGTGGTAAAAGGCACAACCTTCACTGACCATGGGGACATAGCAAATCTGCTAGCTGATAACTTTAGCTCTTAATTCACCCTCCACCCCACCCCTGTAAAATCCTTTCTAGCATATCCCCCCAACTATCAACAGTAAGCAGGTCCTGAAGGTGTTTGCTAATGCCAAAAAACACTGCTTCAGTGGGCCCCAACAATATTCCTGGTTGCCTGCTAAATACCTAATACATGACCTAGCAGGACTATTTGAGGCACTCTTCATCTACAGTCTCAAAACAGGTTACAAGCTAGGTGAATGGAGGGCTGCAATGGTCATCCCTCTTCAGAAGGGTGGACCATCAACTGACCCTGAAACTATAGACCCATCAGTCTGAAAAGTCATATATGCAAAGCCATGAAACAAATTGTCATGAAAATGATCAACAGGGACATTGGCAATCTACAGACACTGGACCCATTCCAGTTTGGCTTTGTTAAGGGAATGTCTTGCCTACTTAACCTGGTAGAGCTGATAGACATTTTTGAGAGGGTCACCATGGCTATGGATTAGGGGAAAATGGTACAAACCACCTACCATGACCTGGTCACAGTGTTTGAAACAATAACCCACCCTGGTGATGTTGGCAAACACTCAGAACTAGTCATAAATCCCTACATAACTTGTTGGATTTCCAGCTGGCGCACAGATAGGACCCAAGTAGACAGGATCAGTGAGACCACCTCAACTAACAGACTGGTCACCAGTGGAGTACCCCAGGACTCAGTGTTGGGCTGGTTCATGCCTGCCATCTACGTCTCAGAAGTCAAGGCTAAAGTCAAAAGCCTCTGGCTCACCAACTTTGTGGATGACTGTAAATTGGGAGCTATCATAGATTCCCCCATGGCACCAACATTCTATAACTGGGTCTAATACAAACAAATGACTGGTGCAAAAGCCACGGATTAAAACGCAATGCAAAGAAATGTATAATAATGCCCTTTGGGAAACTATTCACACAAGCTAATTATTTCATCAATAAAAGAGTTGACCTGATAGTTAGGGATCTGGGAACATATGTTGCCAGTAATCTGTCATTCTATTTTGCCCAGGTCATAAGCAAGGGTATGGCATCCATATCCAAGGAAGTAATAGTACCACTCTACTCAGCTCTTATTAGACCAATCATTCAGTACAATGTGGTACAGCGGTAGCATTGTTGCCTCACAGCAAGAGGTTCTCCCGTTCGATTCTCGGCTGGGGTGCGGGGAGTGCCTTCTGTGTGGAGTCTGCATGTCCTCCCCACGGTTGGGTGGGCGTTTGAAAGACATGCATAAAGGGGCATGCCTTCGTTAAAGGTTGGATGTCGAGTTGGCACCTCATTCGTGAAAATCTACTGCCAAACATTAGCGGACCAGAGTTCCGCTGTGGCGACCCCTAACCAGGAAAAGTCGAAAGACAAAACAACATTGAGCACAATTCCACCTTTGACATGAACATAACTGGGTCTATATCAGAACACCGAAAGTTCACATTTTTGAATGTTCTTACATCGACTCCTAATCAGCGAATGCTGACAACATCGAACATTCAGAACAGCAAATTTTTTACTAGGGGAAAAAAATTTGCTGTTCCAAAACACATACACACAACACAAGCACACCAAACAAACAGAAATCCACACACATACACCCAAAATCTTACAGCTAACCCTACACTAAACTGTACAAACACCACTAACTATCCACTTACTTTAACCCAAACACTAACCCACACTATCCCACACTCACCCGCGCCCTAACCCTAACTCACCTAACCCGCCCTAACTGTCATGTCCACACAATCGCACACATACCTCCCTTTGCACCCTAAGAGACCTATATCTAAGAGAGCTTCATAATGCCCATCAACTGGTTAACATAGAGATGTAGGCAAACACATATGTATATATGTACTGTTGACAAAAAAAATATGAGTTATTGAAAAAAAGGCATACACATAATACCATCACAAATGCGTATATGTCCATAACAAATATATTGGGAAAAATGTCAAAAATTTCAAAAAAGGAAAAAGGCCAGTGACATCCATTAACTGCAATCAGCAGAGAATCCAAAAAATGTCTGGAAATATGGACCTCTGTATATAGGAAGTCCCAATCCAAAATTCAACAGCTGTCCTGAAATGATAGTCCCTGAATATTCATGAAAGGCTTTTAAAGATCCTGGTGCTTGTTAGCCAAGTATGAACCTATGAACCTATGGGCATTGTTTCTGACATTTTTAGTATAATTAAAGTAGGCTTTGTGGTTATCGTTTGCCTGGATGGCTATTTTTACCTCATAACTGGTTTTGGTTAATTTGATTAGATGCTATAATAAATGTAACATAAAATGTTGACAAAAGCCAGTTTTTGGAGATAAGCAAATTACTTGCTGACTATATCTTATTGTTTTATTTAGTGTTAGTACACTCAGTTATCAATAAGTATTGCCCACTCTTAAGAAATAGAAAATATGTTGACACACACAATTTAAGGTTACCACTTGTTCCTGTTTCCATAGAACAGTCTCAGTCTGAGGAGTATGTGAAACAAACACATAAAAATTGACATGTACTGACATTTAAATGTTTTTCTAGCATTCTGTTTACTACAGCAAACACACTGAAACTTTAACTCTAGTGGTATGTAATATATAGCAGAAACAGCTAATATTTTAGAATAATAATCCAATTTGCTCCTAAAGTAAAACAAAAATAATTTGCATTTGTTGAAAATCATTTTCTGAAGAGTAAGTTGTCCTGCAAATCATTTTTTTTGTAAAAAATATCACTCTTTGGCCAGCTCAAATTATGTTAACCACAAGTATAATGTTTTTGTTAGTGTCATCCAGTGCATAATAATTACATGTGAAAAAGCAGATTTTGACTTCTGACTTACAGTTGTCGCATAGGTGTAATGACATGTTTCTATGTCTACAGTTGTCACATAGGTGTAATGACATGTTTCTATGTCTACAGTTGTCACATAGGTGTAATGACATGTTTCTATGCCTACAGTTGTCACATAGGTGTAATGACATGTTTCTATGTCTACAGTTGTTACATAGGTGTAATGACATGTTTCTATGTCATACTTCTCAACTGTCCCTGATTTTCAGGGACGTCCCTGATTTTGACTCAAATTTTAACTCTGTCCCTCTTAATCCCTCCTAAAACTAGTGACTTTTGGAGGAAAGGTGATGAATTACACTTGAAGAATAATGACAATAATTAAGAGTTATACACTTCTTTTACTTCAGAAAATGTGTATTAATTCATATGTTCTGATTCTGTCAATGTTTCAAGTTAATAGCACTAATATTTTAAAAGTGCCCGATTGTCCCTGATTTTTTCTTGACTTGTCCCTGATTCTGTTGAAATTTGTCCCCAATTGGTTGAGAGGTCTGGTTGTCACATAGGTGTAATGACATGTTTCTATGTCTACTTTTCATACTTAGCATTGAAATAGCTCCCTGTCAGAAGTGCAAGACTCTACACAGCAAGTCCTAGCACTTTAAAAAATAAACTGCAATTTGAACAGAAGAACAGCAAATTGTGAACATTGTTAATACCTTTTAAGCCTCCCTGTCCCACACACCCCTGCTACTTATTTGACTGATTGATTGATTGATTGATTGATTGATTGATTGATTGATTGATTTATTCATTCATTCATTTATTTACGTCAGTTTCATGTCAAGCTAAGTGGACTGGTTGACAATCCCTTTTCAACCATGACCCCGTCAATACGGTGCAAGACAGAAACAGAAAATGTTAAATAGACTAAAGAATATACAGAGTTGTACATTGTACAGTAAAAAAGCAAAGAAAATGCATCTGTATATTATTTATGGTTATACATGCAAGTGTTTTATTTTTTATAGTTTGTACAACAAAGGTTATTAACAAAAATCATCAGTTTGTTTCTTGAATATGATGTTGGATAAATGGGCATACTAAGGTATACATTATTGTTATTAAACTATGACTAAGCCTCTTTGTCATTCCATACGCATACCTAAATTACTTTAGCCCCCCACCCCACCCCTACTGTATGCATTTATAGTGACCAATTCAATATATATATTTTTTTAATTCCAACATTACTTTTCTTTCTGATGAATTAAGATTGAAAGAAATGTTCCTAAACATAAAACCCTGATTATTATTCAAGTCATTCAAAGCTGCTCATTCACAGAGTTTAATAATCAAATGATACTGAGGATTGAAGGATTAAACTCTTGACTACTTAAACCTGAGTCCAGAAATATTACACTCAGCTGTATTCTTGTGAGCTTCTACCCACTATTTCAAGTTTAATTTTCTACACAAGGCTTTAAGATCTGTTGCAGTATCTAAATGTGACACATGAAATGAATGATCAAATTGTATGCCTTTATGTAGTAATACGAGACATACAATGCTTATGTTCTGATTCATCAAGTTAGCGGCCAGATCTTTGCACTTATCCGCTGTTTAATTAAGTTCTGAGATCATTCAAAAAAAAGTTGTAAAATTTCAATGTTTCCTCCCATGTTTTCATGTCTTAAAGGGGTTTTAATTTTGAACAGTTCCTACTGGTGAGGCTTCTAAAGAATCGGGTTATTTTCTAGCATTAAAGGAAACATCTATATTGGCACTATTCCTTTGTGACAATGAACTACTGGAAAAATGTCTTTTCTTTTATTAGGCCCCTTTCATCCTGTGAGGGGATTGTTGTGAAACATACCTCTCAACCTCTTAGCACAAGAAATAATGGGAGAACAAAAGCTTCAAAATAAGGAAAGATTTTAAATATTGCTCTTACAAACTTAGAAAGTTGCTAAAATAACATGATTTGTGTTAGTATGCATTTTCTGAAGGATATGAAGTCTGTAAATGAAATGTATGTTATTAATCAGTGATTTCACTTCTCAGTGATTTGCCAATAAATTGCACAAATGTTATGAGGGATAGACCAAAAATACGAGGCAAGAATCTGGACATTCTGCTAAAATCTGGACAGTTGAGAAATACGTTGTGAAGTGTTTGCGAAGCATATACCTCTTTTTTTCCAAATGAATGCTGCCTCATTCTTCTAGTCATTCATGTCTCTTTTATATTTCTTTAATTTTCTGGAAAGAAGTTTACTATCCAAATATTCATGTTTTTATTGCTACTAAAATATGTTGTATATGCAGGACCATTCATAAAACTAGATGCCTCATTTAAAGTAGTTAACTTTCCATCCAGATAATGATCTTTCATATTGTTTAATTAAAGTGCCACTCACATCAAGGAGGCATCATTTTGAATTGTGCACCATTTACTTACAAAGGAAACATTATCCATGCCAATTTCAGGTTTCACATAAACACGTAAGCCATGTGGTACTATCCAAAGCTGAAAATGGCCTTTTAAAGTACCAAAATACGCAATGGTGGATCTCATGTTTTTAGATTGCAGAGTAAGAGCACCCAATGCATTGCCTATTGTAAAAAGCTGGCGCTACCACTTGCTTGTATAGTTCTCATTTCTGTTCCCTGTAGGTTGATAGAGATTGGATGAATCTGGGCAAAATCATCAGTATCTCTTGAGACTGCAGTTAATAAATTAGCAAGGTCATCAGAAACCATTTTGCCACTAATATTCAAAATAAAGTCCAAACACTTGCAAAATCCTTTCCACTAAAACACAGAATACATGCACTAAAGTTATTGACCAGATAGTAATTGATAGTGGTTGAACCAAATAAAAAATCCACAACAAAGAAGTCCAACACTATTCAAGGAAAGACCTTTATTAGGTGAAAATAATCAACTTCAACTCACAACAGACCCAGGGTTTCACTTGGTTTAATTTCTCCAAGACTTTTGGGTTTCTAATACCATGACAGGAATGGACCCCATTCTTAGGTCAAGGTACAATTAGAAGTCATGAAATTAGTACTGGATTTTGTAAACCAACATGTATGTAGTCCACTATCTTGGGCTGCCATTATTAACTTTCCATCTTTTGGTTTCTGTTCATCTCTCCTTAACCATTCCTATGTCAAATTCTGGTCATCATCAGGTTGTTCCAGGAAATCTATGTACTTGCTGCTATATTTATGGATTTTCCACATTACTTTCCTTCTCATGTGATCCTCCTCCTTATATTCTTTCATTTGTTTTTTAGCATATTCAGTTGCTTTGCTGTCTGGTTTCTGTCATCTTCTGGTTTGATTTCCCTAACGACTTCTCCTCTTGTCTTAAAAGTTTCCCTAAATTTGGATCTTATGAAGTCAGGAGATATACATGCAGTTCTGTGATTGCAGATCGATACATGTAATCAATTTCAAGGACGCCCATACCTCCTTCAGAGTGAGGAATATACAATCTTGGTATACATTGATTTTTATATGTTGTTCTCTTATTTGGCTATAGATGTGAGTGTGTATGCAAGTGTGAGGTGTGGAAGAACTACCACAGCAGGGCTAGCCACCTGGTGGTGTAAACCTTTGCTCTAGATGTTGGCCGCTATTGAAGTGACACCTCGATCCCATGTGCAGAAATGGAAAAAAGGGGCCGTGGATGGACAGATGGATGGATTTGCTAAGAATAAATCATTTTTCTTGCTTTTGGGGGCAGTAAATCATTCCAAACCTTTAAGTTAGAACAGGAAAAGCAAATTGATTTATAGCTTGGACATTATTCTCAGATGTCAGGGCAGTTTTCAATATCAGTTTTAGTATTTTGAAGTATTCCTTACTGAGCTTTATTCACATTTGTTCATGTTTTATTTCTGATCTTTCATCTGTTCCAAATATTTATATACTCCCTCCTGTTCATGTTCTTTTACATCACATTCCTATCCCAGGTTGATATTTTCTTGATGTTGCAGCTTTCTTGTTTTTAATGTTACACATTCATCAAGACCAAAAGTCATTCTTATATCATCTGAGAAAGTTTTAACCATTTTATTGGTGCTTTCAACTCCTTATCTGATTAACTATACAGTTTTAAGTCCTCTACAAAAAGCAGATGAGAAATCTTTAAACAAAGTTATTTTCTGGAAGCCAAATTGTAACCATGACCTAATCTGTTAAGTAAGCAGCTTAATAGATTAAGTGCTAGACAAAATAACAGAAGTGACAAAAATCACCCTCTAATATCCCTCTTTAAATTTTTATCCCTGAGATAATGATTTGCCCTTTGTCATGGCTCAGCTACAAGGTGATTTGTTCCTATTTCATGGTCACTGTAATGTAATTGATTAATGTATGGTGTATCTCATACATCAGCAAGCACTCCTTTATCCATGAATGTGAAATGCTGTCAAATGCTTCTTTTTGTAATCTATGCATCCCCTTTTTTTCTTCTTAACATCCTCTGTTAAGACTTTATTTAGAAACAAATAATTCCTTGTTCCATATGACTTTTTGTTACCCTTTTTTCTATTGCTATAATTGATTTTTTTCTAAATCAATATAAACTCTGTCTGCATCAATTTTATTATATAGTTTGTATATTGTCAGAAGGCAAGTTATTAGTTTATAGTTCTTAGGATGATTTGCAGGTTCACTCTTAAGGACAGGTATCATTTTTCCCTGTTGTTAACCAGGTTGTTAGACAAAAAGTACATATCCTAACTACTCATAATCTTAAAACCTCCCGCTCAAAAAAATTCTTTAACTCACATAGCTTCCTAAATGAACTGCAAGCATGTGACTGGTCACCATTAACCCATCTTGAACTAGACAAAGCAGTTCACTATTTTAACACCAAATTTCTTCAAATCCTAGATTACCATGCTCCTCTTCGTTCGTAAGATCCAAACCTGCCCCATGGCTCACAAAACAAACTCGACAAAAGATGCTCCTTAGAAATAAAATCTGGGCTAAATGGAGAGCTATCAAATGTCCATCAGATTAACTCCACTTTAAGCAGTTAAGAAATGCCACCAAGAAAGATATTCTCAAAGACAAAAAAGACTTCTACCTTCACCTATAACAAACCAGTCAACAAACTCCACAAAAATTTTGGTCAGGGATTAACAAACTTCTTCGTCCAGGTCACTCTGCTACCCCTGCCCCTGTAGGTTTTAACCATAATAACTCCAACCAGATCCCTGATGCCTTTAACACTTACTTTACAGAAGCCATTCAAACCCTAGCCAATTTTTACCTCCCTTTACTGCTTCTCCAATAAATTATTCCAAGACAATATCACCTACCTTTTAAATACAACCTGCACCTACCTCTCTCATCTGTAAGCTACTTCAAAAACTGAAACCTTGTATCCCTTCTGCTGACCGTCTCCCATCTGAATACCTACAAATTGCTGCAAAAGCTATAGACTATCCCATCTCTATCCTTATTAACAGAACCATCTCAGAAGGCAAAATTCCATCCATATGGAAAGTATCCCACATCATCCCTCTAAAGGAGGGTCTTCTACTGAACTATCTAACTTTCATCCTATTGCCTTACTCTCCCCAATAGCTAAGATTATGGAAAAATGTATTCACAAACAACTACTTAACTACCTACTACAAAATAACCAATTAGCCAACTGCCAACATGGCTTCAGACCATTCCATAGCACTACAACTGCCCTACTATCTTTCACAGACTATATAAATAAAAATCACAACAATAGCTCCTTTTCCTCTGCACTATTCATTGACCTGTCAAAAGCCTTTGATATGGTTAACCATAACTTACTTTTAAACAAACTAAAGATCCTTCCTCTTGAACCACAAGCATTACAACGGTTTACGTCTTACCTGAATAATAGACAGCAAGCAGTCCTTTGGGATAACAATCTGTCTTCACTACTTCCTGTTAATATTGGGGTACCCCAAGGCTCTATCTTAAGTCCCCTTCTGTTTTCCTTATTTATTAACGATCTACACATAAATATTCCTCAAGCCACCTGCATTCAATATGCAGATGATTCCACCTTAATTTGTTCAGACAAGAACATAGACTCTCTCCAGTCTCTCACCCAAACTGTTCTTCATAATGTTGAAAACTGGTTTATGCAACACTGTCTCCTACTAAATCACAAAAAAACAAAACTACTCCTTTTTACCCCTACTCATGAATCACCCACTCCATCCTTCTCTGTAACCTCTAACAATGCTATCAACATAACCCCAGACTCTACAACCCGCCTACTAGGAGTTACAATTGATAATCATCTCAACTTTGATGACCACATCAACACCACCATAAAGTCCATTAACAAAAAAACTCGGTACCCTCTATAGAATTAAACCATTCCTTACCCCCACTGCCAGGAAAACTATTGCACAAACCCACCTCATTTCTACCCTTTTCTATGCCTCTGCTATATATACTAACCTATCAAAAAATAACCTCTCCAAACTTGTCACCTGTTATAATAGCATAGCTAGATTCATTACATGCTCCCTCTTCAAAACTCACCACTGCCTCAACCTCAAACAACCTGGATGGCTAGAACTGGAAAACCATATACTCTGTCAACTATTACTTATCACTTAAAAGATCCTATACCACCCTAACAACACCCCTATTCTTTCTAATCTGATCACACCATATAAAAATCTTGCTACACTACGCTCTGCTAATAAACTCCTAGTTTCCACAATTAAATCCAACAACAAAGCTGGTGACTCACTTTTCTCTAACACAGCAGGTAAAAACTGGAATCAACTTCCTTCTGAACTATCAATCTTAGCTTCTACTCCTCTATTTAAAAAACACCTCAAAGAACATCTTAAAACTCATTGGCTTTGCCAATGTGCTAACCCAGACTGATATCTTCCCCCCTTCCTTCTCTAACACCTTTCCCTACTCCTCTATCCTGTGCCACCTAATCTAGGTGCTACTCTTTTCTTCCTAGTAATTTTATATAACATAAAACCATTTCTCTCTCTTTAATGGGTTGTACTCGTACCCACTGTTGTATTTAGTATAATTGTTTTCTTTACTCTAATAATTTTGTTTTTTTTAGTATAATTTTTACAGTAATATTTTCAGAGTTTATAACCTGAGTATTATAATTTCTTTTTACCAATGTTTTCACTTTATGTGATTTTAAATGTCTTTTTTACATATGTTTAACATTGTCACTATTCATGTTTGGAGCTTTTCTCCCCGGGCCTCTACTGAAAATGGACATATATCCAGTTAGACTAGCCCGGTCAACAAATGTAAAATAAATAAATAAATAAATATAGATTTCTCTCTCTCTCTCTATATATATATATATATATATATATATATATATATATATATATATATATATATATATATATATATGTATATATATATATATATATATATATATATATATATATATATATATACATATACAAATACATCTCAATGTATTTATGTATGTATGTATATATATTTATTTTATTTTATTTTATTTTATTTTACATTTGTTGACCGGGCTAGTCCAGCTGGAGAAATTTCCATTTTCAGTAGACTCCACAGAGTGAGATACATTCAGAGATACATTCAGAGATAAATAATAAAAATATTAACATACAGAGAAATTGTCATACAAAAATGTAATAGCAGTATTCATTATAATGAAAATCTAAGAGTTAGTAATTGAGTTTGCAAGCAAACATTAAAAATAAAGGATAGCAAACTCTACTATATAAATAAAACGACTACAAGAGTTAGTTACTAAAACACTCAATACAATTGAATTCTCAATTAACCAGTTGAAAAAGTACTGATAGATTAACATAGAAAGGAGTGAAGGTAAGGAGTATAAGGTGAGAAGAGAGTAAGGGAAAAAGTGGGAAAAGTAAGAGGTGAGAATAAAGGAGCAAGTACTGCAGAAAAGCGGTAGAGAAGTAAAGGGATGAGAAAAGAAAGACAAAAAGTAGGCAGAGTAGAAAGGAGAAGAGAGATGGTTTTATTTAGGTAGTAATAGTGATGGACTAATCAGGTTTATTACAGGAGCAAAGCCAGTGATTTTGGAAATGCACTTTAATGTTCTGTTTGAAAAGAGGCAATGAAGTTATCTTTGTTATGCTAGTGGGTAACAAATTCCATTTTGTCCCTATAGCATTGGTAAATAGAGAGTCACCAGCATTGTTGTTTGATTTTGTTGAACTTGTCAGAAGTTTACTGGAAGAGCGGAGACAGTTGAGATTTTTATAAGGGGTTATGAGTTGTGAGAGTATGGGGGTATTTTTAGGTTGGTATAGTATTTTATGGGCAATGCAGAGTTGATGGATTAGAAGATAGTTTCGAAATTCTGGCCATCCTAGAAGTTTTAAGTTGAGGCAGTGATGAGTTTTATAGGGATTACCAGTAGCAAAGCGGGCAATGTTATTATAACAGGTTGCCAGTTTGTTAAGGCTGGTTTTTGAGGTTGGTGAAGATAGGTGCAGCATATAAAAGAGTTGAAATAAGATGAGAGTGAGCAATCCGTGTTCTGGTAGATGGTGTAAGAAAAGGTCTGACTCGATATAAGGATCCTATCTTTCTGTTAACTAGTTTTATGGAGTTGTTAATGTGTAGGTCGAAAGAGAGATTATTGTCAATTGTAATACCTAACAATTTAGTTGAAGTGTCGGGTAAGATAACAGTGGCGCTGTTTGAAGAGATGGAGAAATGTAAGGGGGAGGTTCTAGATGTGGGAGTAAAAAGAAGAAGTTTGGTTTTTTTGGCATTTAGTAAGAGGAAACGGCTAGAGAACCATGTTTCTACTGTACTGAATACTTTTTGGGTGAGAGAGATTAGTTCTGGGGTAGATGGAGCTGAGCAGATGAGTGTCGAATCATCTGCATATTGAATGCAAGTTGCTTGAGGGATTATTGTTTGAAGATCATTGATGAAGAGGGAGAAAAGAAGTGGGCCAAGGATAGAGCCCTGAGGAACTCCAATGGAAACAGGCAGGAGAGAAGAGATGTGGTTGTCCCAGAGAACAGCTTGTTTTCTGTTTGTGAGGTAAGATTTAAACCATTTAATGGCTGGGGCATCAAATGAGATGGATTCGAGAGTATTCAGTAATAATGGGTGGTTTACCATATCGAAAGCTTTGGAGAGGTCAATGAAGAGGGCAGAAGAGAGTAGGTTGTTGTTTCGGTTCTGGTTAATAGTCTCTACAAAAGAAAGTAGGGCAGTGGTAGTACTGTGATGTGGTCTAAAGCCATGTTGGCAGTTTGCTATTATGTTATGTTTTGAGAGATATTGTACAAGTTGATGGTGGATACATTTTTCCATAATTTTGGACAGAGGTGAGAGGAGAGCAATAGGCCTATAGTTGGAGTAGTCAGTTGAGTTTCCACCTTTGTGGAGTGGGATTATATGAGATATCTTCCAGACTTCAGGGATGATTCCTTCTCTAATTGTCCTGTTTATAAGAATAGATATAGGATAGGCAACAACCTTAGCAGCCTTTTGAAGAAAAAGGGAAGGGAGTTTATCAGCAGAGGGGGTGCATGGTTTTAGCTTGAGAAGAAGTCTGAGAATATATGATGTGGAGATAGGTTGTAGAGAAAAGTTAAAAGAGGAGTTGGTTAGTTTACTTAGAGGACAGAAGTTGTTGGCATTAAGTTGTTTAGCTAGTGCTTGGATAGTTTCTGTGAAGAATGAGTTAAGGGCATCTGCAGTCTGTTGTGGGGTAGCTGGGTCTGCATTTAGTGGGGAAGGTGTTTTGGAAGTTCCTGGTGAGAGGAGTTTATTGATTGAGGAGCAGAATAGTTTAGAATTGTTAATATGGGTTTGTTGTAGTTCAATATAGAATTTCTTTTTATCGGCTAAAACTGCTTTTTTAGTTAGATTTCTATGCTGTCTGAAGAGTAGGAGATCTGTATTATTTCTGTGGGATCTCCAACTAGCCCAGACTTTATTCCTAGCGAGAATAAGTTTTTTGGTTTCATGGGAGAGCCAAGGGGCAGTATTGGATTTCATTCTAATAGTACGTTCTGGTGCATGTGTGTCAAGAATGGATAAAAATATTTTGTTAAAATGTAGTACTGCATTTTCAAGAGGGAGTGTTTTTAAGGGGTTCCAGTTACATGCACTGAGTTCAGCTTGAAATAGGTCAGGATTAAAATGTTTGATGGTACGTATTTTTCTAGTAATGTGGGGATTTGGACAGTCAGTTTTTTCTCTTGTTATAAAAGTTAAGGAGTGGTCACTAACATCGTCTGGCAAGGTTCCTACTTTATAATTAGTTTTTAGTCTGTTTATAAGTATCCAGTCCAATATGCTTTCTCTCTTGGTATGTTTATTGAGCCTAGTAGTCAAGTTAATGGTTTGGGTGAAGCCGTGAAGGTTAATATGGGATGAAGGATTATCTGCATTAATGCTATTCCAGTCTATGTTCAGGTCTCCTAGAATGATGGTTTCCTGTGGATAGGTAGCTGATATGCAACTAAGATACTCTTCAAGTATTGGTATATTGTTACCAGGGGGCAGGTACAGATGATATGTATGGATTTTTGGAATTTAATTGAGTTTGATAATGATGGATTCTATTTTGCTATCTTGAGATGATAGGGGTGGAAGGCTAGTGATATTAAGATGGTTTTTAAAAAGAATAGCAACACCACCACCCTTTCTTTTGGTACGATCGAGTCTTACTATGTTATAGCCTTGGGGAATGATCTCAGAGTCTTTAGTGCTAGGTTTTAGCCAGGTCTCTGAGAGGCATAGAATATCAAATGAGTGTATGTGAAGGAGGGCATGTAGGTAAGGTACTTTGTTGTTTAAGCTTTGGGTATTAAGATGTCCGATTAAGAAGCTATTATTTGGTTCTAGGCATATATACTGTGGGGGAAGAGAGTGAGGGGCCAGGGTTAGGGTGGATATCACCATCTTGAAGGGTAGGATTGCTACATTTGATAACTAGGTAGTGTCTTTGTAAGGTTAGAATTTTATTTTTGTTATAAGTAGTTAGGACATAGTTGAGATGTCTAAGTCTGTGGAATTTTGGTAGTTGGTAATTGGGGGTAGATGAAGTAAAAGGATAAGACATAAGTGGAATGATAAATGCTGATGTGTGTTTATGTGGAAGGAGGGATAGAGCATCAAGTGATACCTTGTAAGAGGATAGCAGATAGACTGAGCATAGGGTGGAGAGTAGCAGGAATGATAGTAAATGCTGGCTAGGCAGGTAGGGAGCCATGGTAAGATGAGTCTTGAGAAGTTAGAGAGGGCTAATAGAGTGTGTGAGAGGCAGGATGTAAAAGGGTATTCTACTGTAGAGTAGATATAAAGATAAGATAGGAATAGGGGAAGAGTGGATAGTGAAGTGGTAAGGATTAAAGTGGGATAGTTAAGTGAAAGATGATGAGGGGAGGAATGGGAAGAATACAGTGGGAGTGTGTTGTAGAGGTGGGGTGTGTATGGATGGGAGGAAGTTTGAGCGGGAAGGAGAAGGATTGGATGGGAGGGATAGGGGAGTGGCTAACAGTACTATAAGTGTAGCACCCCTGGGGGTGGGTGGGAATTGGGGGTAGGGAGGAGAGCGGAGTGAGCCCGTGCGGGACACACTAACAGGAGGTGGAGAGAGCAGAGAATCAAAAATGCAGGTAGGTATGGTAGGAGCAAACAGTATATGGAAGTATGGTAGGAGCAAACAGTATATGGAAGGAAGAGAAAGACAGGAGACCAAAGTAGACCAGTGGAGTAGGAATAGGTATGCAGGAGTAGGTAGAAAGCAAGCAGTAGGAGGTAAGGACGAGGGGTGAGGTGGAGCTGAGAAGTCTGGCAGGGTATTGGAGCAGTGGCAGCACTATTTGCAGGAGATAGGCAGACTGTAAGATAGAATATTGAGCTTAAAGGAGATATGGAATTTAACAAATAACTTTAAAGGCTGATTCTAGGCATGAGAAAAGATGATGGAGAAAGAGAATATGAGAGCCACCTAGTGGCTAGGGCAGGTAAAGAGAGGGAGAAGTCACAAGAAAAAGAGAGTAGTGTGGAGGCAGGAGAAGGCAAGAGTTAGGGGTAGGGAGGATATGAGAAGGAGAGGTACTGGCTGCTAGGCACACAAGCACAGGGAACTAATGAACTCTATAGGTTGACTTGACCAGAGGCTAATAAAACATCAGTGCAAAGCCCATAACGTACTTTTAGTTCCTTGATAGAGGAGTAAATAAGGGAGGCAGATAGTCTTTCAGTACTGTAGGCAAGGCAGGAATCGTCCGACACCTGTAGGGCGTGAGGCAGGTCAAAATTCAAAAGGGATAGAGCTAAGAAATGTCTAGGGGGAGGGGAACACGGGTAGGGAGGGAAAAAAAAAATAACAGTATTAGCATTTGTATATACATACACATACATATTGTATTATAGCACTAGGAGAGAACCACTACAATTTATTAAAAACCAGGTTAGCCTATAACAACAACAATTGAGGACTTCCTCAAAACACACACACACCACATGATATCAGAGTCCAAGCAATTACATCACCTTTCTGCATTTTAACTCAGGTTTAAAGGATATTGTCTCAGTTAAAACTAGTTAAGCATCTGCAGCCAAAGGTAGTTGCCAAAACATTTTCCTCTATCCAAACATAATTTGCCATCACCTCCCATACAAGTATGCTACTTTCCCTAAAACATAAAAGATACATTTCTTAAAACCATTACATTAAAAATGCCTACATAATGCATTATATTCATCTTTACATTCATGGACTATGCAGTTCTCTGCTATAATCTGCTACTAGATTTCCCAGCATAAAATGCAAAACATTTTACATTGATTGCAACGTATATCACAGTGCCATTAACTCATGTTTATATCCCTTCATGTTATCATGCTACCTGTTGTCATAAGCTGTGTATTTTATCTACCACAGTCTGGTGAATTTCTTTAGTTTGATAGGATGAAAGTGCAAAACTAGTTCTAATAAATTCCAGTATTTCTGTCCATGTCCTGGTTCGATATTGTTCATGGGTCAGTTCCACGGTTCTGATATTGACTCATCTGTTTATACATATATGGGTTCCATGAGGTTGGTCTTTTGTGGCTAAGATCAGCCTCTGGATGGTTGACCTACTTTGGTTAACAGTACAGATGATTTACAGTTGTACAATGATTGGCATACTGGTTAATGTCTTCTTCTCACAGACACAAGGAACAGGGTTTGATTCTGACATCAAGTCACTCTCTGGTTATTGGCTAGGCTTGTAATAGTCTGCAGACTGATTGCCTAGTATTTACCTACGAACTTACCTATAAAGGGTAACCCCCAGGGGATATGAGAGAGTATGTATTATTAACAGTATGTGGGGGGGTGCAGAGGGCTTGCCCTCCTGCAAAAACACTGTTTGCATGCGTAGTAGAAGCATGTCAACATTGTGCAATTTGATGTTACTGTATCAATGCTAGTCACGTCAATGTAATGCCAAATTGACCTTTCCCTATAATTCCATATAAATATATAAAAATATATACATGTGGTGAATGTCTTAAAATTGGAAAAAAAACATTGAGCCAAAAGTTATCAAGTTCAGCTGCTTGATCTCTAAATCAATGAAAAAATAAAAACTTAATTTAAGTCATTTTGCATCCCAAGGGGAATTGTGTCCTCCAACACCCCCTGCTCCTTTACTTACCACTAAACCCTTCACTCAAAGGTATGCACCCACCAGCCTCACCTATATGTTAGACATAAAAATACAAGCCTGACAAGGTATGTTTTCTCACATCTGACAGACAGGGGAATGCATGCTGCAGGGCTGAGCTATCTATATACAGTCCAAATCCACTTCTATTTGTAAATTATCCCATGATAGTATCCTATCCTTCTCTCAATCAGTCACCAACTGGTTTCAGAGTTACCTGTTTGACAGCCAACAATCCGTTGTATGGCAGAATGACATATCTCCCCAACTACCTGTCTCCATAGGGGTTCCCCAAGGATCCACCCTTGGACCACTACTCTTCTTTGTTTACACCAATAATCTAGCCTCTGCCACCAAACATGGCACACTCATACAATACGCAGATGACTCCACCATCATCTGTTCAGCCCAGTCCCTACCCAAACTGCAAAAAGTTACACAGGAAACCTTTTCTTCTGTTGAAACTTGGTTATCCGATGCCCAATTAGTACTCAACCCAAACAATACTAAACTACTCACCTTCCAACCCGCCAAACATACTCAAAACAACTCTCACTTTAACATCCCAGCAAAAGACAACACCACTATATACCCAACTGAACACACCAAATTGCTAGGAGTGGAAATAGACAATAAACTAAAATTTGACATTCACATATCCATGACCTTAAAAAAAGTCCACAAAAAACTAGGAGCATTATACAGAAATAAGCAACTTCTCACCAAAGCAGCAAAGATTTCAACAGCAAATTCCCGCCTTATCTCCACCCTACTTTATGCCTCTCCAATATATACTAACCTAAGGCAAAGCGATCTAAACAAGCTAGAGACCTGCTACAACAAAATCGCCAAATTCGCCACAGGGGCATCCTACCATAGTCACCACTGTCTCTCACTTGCTGAACTGGGCTGGCTTCAACTCCCTCACCTCCTTCAGTTGTATAAACTCTCACTCGCCCATAAACTAGTAAACCATTCACTAAATGCCCCATCCCTCCAAAATCTACTCCAACTCTATCGCACCACCAGACCACTAAGATCCAGCAACAAAAATCACTTGCAGATCACTAAAGCCAATAACTCTGCTGGTGAAGCACTATTCTCTTGCACCATAGTCAAATTATGGAACTCCCTCCCACCCACAATTACCTCTATACCATCATGCACGCACTTCAAAACTTTACTAAAAGTGCACCTAAAAACATGCTGGCTATGCCCTTGCAACTACCACTCTAATATCACCCACCCCATCCAACCACTACCTTTCTTTCCACTCCACTAGTTACCTTGATTATAGCAAGTTCAGATGCTCATAAGACTAGTACTTATTATACAGCAGGAACTTCTTATTGTAACATTTGTTAATGTCTGTTATGTACTTCACAGATAAAGATTCTAGATGTCTACTGATGTACTATGTTCTTCATCTGTAAATATGTTGTAAGTAATTGCTATGTTAAATTGTTAATCGCTATGTAATCCAATGTAACTACTGTCTGTTTATTTTAACTGTGGAGCTTTTCTCCCCGGGCCTCCGCTGAAAATGGACCTACGTCCAGTCGGACACTCCCGGTCAACAAATGTAAATAAATAAATAAATAATAATGATTTTGGTGCAGATAGCAGTGGACATACTGACATGACCACATGCATAAGCAGACTTTGGCTGCCTCCTACACTAACATTCCCTTTCCTGTAGCACAGTTCCAACTTTTTGGGAAGCTGTATTGCATAATTTTAGGCTGTATACAATCAACTGCCTACAGTGAGAGCTCCCACATAAAGGGGGAGCTCCCCCAAATTGCTGTCTTGATTTCAATGGGTTACACTATATCTTAGAAGTCTTTCACTTTTATGCAACAACAATGGCAGATTTTTAAGTCCCTTTGCATTGTGAGCGTGATTCCTGTTTTGGAATCTGGAGTAGTGGTCTAGTTTACACATTAGGGATGAGGAGCACTTATCTTGGAATTAGGAGAATTATCATAACAGATAACCCATTTGGGGATCTGTCACTTAATCTTAACTTACTGGTTGTAGTTGTAAACTTCTTTTGTTTCTTATTACTTTATTTCAACTTATTTTCATTCTAAGTTTCATTTCTTGGTTTGACTTATATGGGTGTAATTATTTTTTCTGGTTTGAGTATATCATTTTTATATGTTTGAAAAGCACAGCTTTTTTTCTGTATTGTGGGAAAGAGGTTGACTTATAATGACTGGTTTTGCAGGTAGACTGTTAAAGAACAGTTAACGACATGTGCAGTGCTGATAAATGCTTGATGATGAAATAAAGAGTGGTAGAAAATAAAATTTATGTATTCTGTCTCAGATAACTGTTTTTATAATACCCATTCATCAGTGCCCAATGTCAATAAAAATAAATAAAAATAGCTGGATACAGATAAAAAATACATATAAATATACATATTCTTTACATATAAATATGCACATACACATACACACACACACACATATAGACATATATACATACACATATACATGTATATTCAGTGGAGCTGCAGAGTATGAATGCAGTTTCAGTGGAGACATGATTTCAGATAATTATCCTCCTTGAAAGAACATAAAAAGTCATACTTTCAAGACATAATTTTATTGCTATGACAAAGATATGGCTTTTAATGTTGTACTGTGTTGGTCAAAATGAAATCCCTTTTGTGATTAAGCATTTAGAATTAGGAGCTGAAAATGGAAAATAGTGTCATATTTTCCCCTGACAGTGTTATAGAACAGTAACATGTAAATCATCTAGTCTAATGAAAGTTTCACTAAAAAGCCTAAACAGTTTTCAGAGATATAGCAAGCGAAGATTTCACTCTGTTCTTGTTAAGTTTACAGTATGCTTTTATCAGATCCTATACAGTATGGTGCACATGGAAAGACCTTTTTTGATGTGCGTGATTATATACATATGCACATCCATACACACACATTTATATTTATATATAATTCATGCATACACACACATATACACATATTTATGTATGCAAGTATGCATTATCTATCTGTCTATCTATAAATTGCAAATGTCATTTGAATTGGCAAAAGCCACAGTCACTGCAGTACTGTCCGTTTTCTGCCTTTCCTTAATGCTGCAATGACTTGTAACTTTTTGAAGGGATACTCCACTCCCTAATCTGCAATGTGTGGAACTTCACTCTCCCATATCGCTCTATCTAAATATTATCAACACTTAGGAAAAAAGGATAATGCTATAATGATTAGGAGTTTTACTAACAATTTCTGATAAAATGACTAATATGTGTGTGTGTGTGTGTGTGTGTGTGTGTGTGTGTGTGTGTGTGTGTGTGTGTGTGTGTGCGTGTGTGCCTTTATATATTTATCTACCTACTGCATGTTTATGCTAGTTGCCTGTGGAGGTTACCATATTTATGAAGTACTATTTACAAATTTTTCCTGCTGATTACATGTTATGTGACTGTCACACCAATGCATTTTCATCCTTAAAACTCTCTCCACTGTGTTTGAACAAGTTGGTCTTGTATTTGTATACTTTCTGAGATTTTGGGATGCCAACCTCCATCTAGCAGGCTTGTGATGTTTATTGAAATAGAATTGAATAGGTCTGCTGCAATGGCTGCTCTCAGCAGCTTTGCTTGCTTAAATATGTGGCTCTACCCCATCTACATACTGATATATTTTAAGGCTGAGTTATTGCAGTGATGTATGGTTACTGGGATCAGCCCCATTTTTGGCCCAGTGACATGAATGCTGCCAATCCATCCATAACCTAGCCTTCCTTGTGCTGTCCTCTTACTCTGGACTCCAGCAGTGCAAAATGTCTGCCCATTTGCTTGTTTCCTTACTCCATCCCCAGAGAAGGCATACATCTTGGCATTCCTTCCCTGCATCCATACCCCCACCTCTGTCAGGCAACAGACTTGTTAATCAAACTCTGATCAGCTGAGTTGTAGCCAGGGTTTTATCCCTGCATGCCAACAGAAATGGCTACTAATCAAAATTACTAAATCAATCAAATAAGCATACAAATAAAGGAAACAACACATTCATAAACTACAACAAAACGTTTACATAATTCGCTAGCAATTCTGTGAGTTAAGGAGAGCAACGTTAATAATAAGTGAAACCCTTTAACTGTCAATCACTGTAACAAATTGTAGGAATTATGAACTGCAAGAAATTTGTTTAGTAATTCTGAAAACAGGTGACTTCAAAGTATAAACTTTTTATCAAAAGGAGCCTTCTGAACAATCCTTGATCCCAGTCCAGTCTTGAGAGTAATTCTCAGGAATAATGAAACAACAGAGATGTAGCATGAAAATTTGTTTCCTCTGGTAACACATCACTGTGGTGTCCCCTGTACTAAATGTATGTGACCACAGCTGTGATCAGTTAATGGCAACCTGTAAAATACTTTTTTCTTTTTACAATAGCAATAAGTTATTAAGTTGCTACATTAATAAATATATTTTATAATTGTTTTGCTCTGTTATTAAGAATATCAGAACAGAAAGTTTAATCAAAAACATCTTTATTATGTAGTATTTTAATTAATTCCCCAAAAAACTAAGTATTCTGTATAGGAATAAACTTTACTTCACAAACAACACTAAAGCCACCATAGCTCAAACACACTTAATCTCAACCCTTCTGTATGCATCTCCGATTCTCACCAACCTTAGGAAATCTGACCTTACAAATCTTTGAAACATGTTATAATAAAATTGTAAGATTTGCAGCCAACTCAAACTCCAGGTTTCATCACTGTATATCACTCAGGCAGCTCAACTGGCTAGAGTTTCCTCAACTCCTACTTTAGACCCAACTAACCATGGCCCATAAATTACTCTTCAATAAAGAAAAGCCCCCTGCCCTGCAAAATCTACTACAACCATACTCCAGTACCAGAACTTTATGATCCAATAAGAAATCCCTGATAAAAGTCTCTATTGCCAATAATCAGGCAGGGGGATCCCTCCTCTCCAACTGTATATCTAAAATCAGGAATAATTTACTTCCTAGTATAATATCCACCACAACTTCGCAGGAATTTAAAGCTTTACTCAAAATTCAGCTATCCAAAAACTGGATATGTCCATATATGGCTCCTGACTAATCCAGCATGTTCCTTATGCTGATACTATATGAGTTGTCATTCTTACTAATTGTACGTATAAACACAAATGATATAACTGGTATCTAGCACTTTGTTTTAATGACACTAAGTGTCCCATATTGTATATTTAATTGTGTTTTTACTGTGTGTATTATATTCTAGTTGTATCTGTGTTGTAGTAGCTTAATTTTAAGTGGAGCTTTCCCCCCGGGCCTCCGCTGGACTTTCACGGTTAACAAATGTTAAATAAATAAATAAAGGGCCGGATTCACGAAGGCTTGCACGGAGTCTAAGAGTAGAGTAAGACTTCATGCAGCCAACATGTCTACCGAGCAATCCAGGAAGAGCTAGCAGGGGTGTGCAAGAGAGCTCCTAAAACTCCTCTTACACGGACAGGGCTAGGTTATGCAAATTACCTCATTTGCTGCTGAAAGGTATGCAAATCAGGTAAATTTGCGATTCAGGAAACCCTAACTTGTCTGAGTAAGAGTAGTGTTATTTGCAGAAATGTACTCCGTTGACAACTGAGTACGGTTCTGCAAATAGCAAAATGGAGCCGTGACAGCTCCAAAAAAAGGATGCATCCAGTCGAGGAAGCATGCCAATGGCCAAAAATACAGCCATTGTCAATGTTCACTGATGCAAAATTAAAATAATTTTTTTTTTATCCCGATCGCCGATGTTTAAGCATAGAGCAGCGTCGCACAAACGCGCTGTGCTGTACAAACCAGAAAACCAATAATTAAAATCCACAAATGTGGATTTTACAGCAATCTGCAATATACAATGCAAGGGAATGGCAGTCCAAAGACAACATGGCTACCGAGTAGAGGTTGCTAAGGGGGGAAGCTCAAGCTAAGAGATGTAACCAAGCATTAGTAGGCAATCCTATGCAAATGAGGGTAAGGATAGTGAATCCCAAGTTTACATAGCAAAAGAGCACAGTCAGTGGAGTGTAGGAGTAGGATAAGGGGTGTAACAGAGTAGAAGATAGGTGACATCATGAGGGGGGTATGTCTGAAAGAAGTGAAGCTCATTGGAGTAGAGTGGCATGTGTCTGCTGTCAGATACTAATCACTGGAAGAGGTGTGTCAACAGGTACCCTAGCTAAAGGCAAGAAATTGAAGGTGTATGCCATGAACAACACAAAAGTTTCTTGTAGAAGTGCTTGCAACATGCATGCACGTGTATGCGTGCATGTAAAACCAAGTAAGCCTGTGTGCATGCGTTTAAGCCAGAGTAAGCAAGTGTAAGATTGTTGAAACCCGTGTAAGCATGTTTGCACCTGTGTGCATGCATTTTAGCAAGAATAAGCAAGTTGTAGTCCATGTAAGCATGTGTGCACACATGTGAGCTGGTGTGTGCATGTTTGCACTTTTTTGCGTGGCACTGCCCCCTGAGGAAACAGAAAGGGAAAAGGAAGCACAACAAATAGTAGGAAGTTAACCAGGGAGGACTAGCAGAGCTAGCAGGTGAAAACAATCAGAATCAGGCAATTATACAGGCAGTACACTAGCCCAGCCCAGCCCAGCACTTAAAACTCAGCAAACAACTGTCCACTATGTTTTTCTCAGAGACACTGCAACACTGCAGTAAGCTAATAGAAGTGAAAACTGAAAAAGCTTTACTGAGACAAAGAAATGTTAGGGGCTGTCATTGCTGTTATAAGGCGACATATGCAACATGCTGAGGGTGGTGACAATGCGAATGCTGCTGAGGAACCCACAGTGAGGAGACGGAGAAGAGTGTACAGGCCAGGTTTGTACAGGCCCAGGGTAACCTACCAGGGGCTATATGAGCTGGAGATAGTGGAGCACTATAGAGTGGACAGAGACCTCATGCAGCAAATTGTTGAGCTGTGCAGGCCACGCCTTACACACAGAACCAACAGAGGGGAACCCATCCCAGTGGAAACCAAGGTATGTGTTGGCCTAAGAATACTAGCAACAGGTACCTTCCAGAGACCAACTGGCGATATGATGGGGATTTCACAGGCATCAGCATCCAGGGTACTGCACCAGTTCCTGAATGCCATGTCAGCACATGTCAGTGATCATGTATATTTCCCCAATTCCCTTGAGATATTGGCCAGCAATATGCGTCTCTTCCAGCAAATAGCGGAATACCCTGAGGTAGTGGGTGCAATAGACTGCATGCACATTCGCATCAAAGCACCAGCTGGTGAGCAGGGTAGGGTCTACTTTAACCACAAGGGCTTCCCCTCCATCAACTGCCAGGTCGTGTGGGATGCCCAGGGCATAATGATGAATGTGTGTACTGGCTGCCCTGGAAGCTACCATGACTCCCATATCTGGCATCTGACACAGCTGTACCAGACATTTTCCAATGGGGACATCCCTCATGGTCACCTAGTGGGGGATGCTGGATATGCAGTCGAGACGTGGCTGATGACACCCATCAGAAATGCACACACACCTGAACAGGAATGCCATAATGAGGCACACGCACAAATGCGAAATGTAATCGAGCATGTGTTTGGGCTGCTCAAGTCACGGTTCTGGTGCCTGGACACATCTGGTGGAGCCTTGCAGTACTCACCAACTACATGTACCCAAATAGTCATGGTATGTGCTATGCTACACAATATGATCCTGCAAAAACAGCTGCAGCAGGAGCAGCATACGGCCAGGCCCAACAGCCGCCCACCATTGCCAAGGCCATCACAGGCAGAGCATGACTCAGAGGAGGAACAACCTGAGCCTGCCCCAGTAGGCAGAAGGAGGCATGCCCAGTATGCTTTGGCCTTGGCAAAGAGGCAACGCATAGCATATACACTGGCTCAGTAGGAACCCTGGAAATGATACCTCTCTCCAACTCTCCCTACTAAAAGGGATGCCTAACTTAACACTACCTGTTAACAAACATGTATAGGGAGTGTAAAATGCGCATCTGACATAGGCAGCCCTGCAGCACCACCTGAGGCATGATTGCCATGTGTTAAGCAATATAAAGCAGTGCTAAACAGCTCTTACCACTATTTAGTATATGTAAACAAAATTGCACACACTAAGTAGCACAACTTCAGGCAATGTTGAGCAATATTGGGCACCGTTCAGCAATGTTGGTTAACATTGAGCAATGTTGTGCAAGTTTGGTCAAAGTTGGGCATAGTTCAGCAAAAGCAGGTAAACATGGTCATATTTGCTTCACTGTTCCTGAAGCAGTCTGTTCTGCCCAGTATGAAAATATGAAGCAGTGACAGTCCTCGAACCCAGGATACTGTGCACTATAGTCATAGTACAAAACCACTAAACCATGACAGTGGTCAGCTTGTATGAAGAAATGTTGATAAGTCTATGCAAAGTATCTCATGGAAACCTTGCAGGCATAGCATAATCCCTGTCGAGTTAAGACACAAAGGTGAGGCCTACAGTAAGAATAGAACCTGATTTTCAACACACATATAGTATAAATGTTAATATTGGTAATGTTCTCACACAGCAACAAATGTAGTGGACCTCAGACAGCAACATACTACAAGGTCACACTGGGCATGCCCACACACTTGAATAAATGAGACAAATGTCAGTCAACAAAACACTGAAAGGCCGAACTGGGCATGCTCACACACTTAGGCCATGTCTGAGTACAGCAGTGAGCCACACATATCCGGCAGTTGCATGTGTTAACACAGGAACCTCGCACTATTTACCAATCCGCCTTGTGCTCACAGTTATATGACAACAGACACATATATAATATAGTGGAACCCTGTCATAATCAAATATGTTATGCAGATACTTAGGTTGTTCATAGAAAGTGGGAAAACAAAGAAGAAACAAAACCTGCAATCAGTACCATCAATGAACAATGTGCATTCCGAACATTATCATAGGTTCAGAGGTTGATACTAGGCTATCTGCCCTAGGGCATGTATAAGCTTAGCCAGAGTGTGTTTGGCTTTCGCAACCCTGTTAGATTAGTAGACTGTGCCTGTGAATAGTAGGTCACACAAGATAGCCCACATATGTTTATTTTATTGTGCCTCTGTCTAGCAGGGACCCAGAACATATCCCAGGGCTAAACATATGATCACCCATCCACTTGTCAAGATGTCACCTGTAGGTGGTCAGTGGGGGTCTCTGCGTATGTGGGACTGGGATCTCATTCCAGAGTGAGTGGAGCTTCTGGGATGGGAATCTGCCCCTCCAGCATGCCCTATTAATATCAGTGCTGATGTTTCCATCCCTGGAGCGTGTAGCTGTAAGGGACTTTGATATCCTGAGGTGGAGCCTGTCCATTAATTATGTGATGGACATGGCTTTAAACAACAGGCACAGATAGGCAGTAAGCGACTGAGTAGAGCTGGGGTTACCATAGCCAAACTGCGCATACCATCTGTGTGAGTCCCTAGATCTACTTGGTTAGGTACTTTTGTGGACATTACAGTTGCTGCAGGTGTTGGGTAAGGTACATCCGAAATGGGGCATTGTATCCAAGCATGGGCCTGATGAGTATAGGGGCATAATGACCCCACTTGATCTAGATGTGCTATATGGAAGGTCTGTCTAACAACATTGGCAACGTGATTGTCAAAGGCGAGAGTACTAACTACTCATATCCTCAAATCACAAATAACACCCACCGTACGTGATGTATCATCACCTATGTGGTAATATGTGGGCACGTTGTTATTACCAAAGGGGATGACTATGCATCTAATGGAAAGTAGCTGTAGGCCATGGCTCTGGCACCAGTTATCCATCTCTGTGAGACCCTTTTTGAGGATGCTTGTGCCAGCTGGGGAGTTGATTATGGCTCACAGTTTGCAGTCATCTGCAAACATGATCAGCCATATTCCTCCTGTGTTAGCCTGTACATCTGGGAAATATATACCGAACAAGAGAGGTCCCAGGACTGAGCCTTGTGGGATGCCACGTGTAACTGGTGTATAGTCAGACATGGCACTTGCAATACTGACCATGTGGGTGCTATCCATGATCCAGTTAGCAATCCATCTTGTGACATATGTGTAGATATTGAAGCCGGTGAGCTTATGTATAATGCCTGAGTGGGGTATTGTGTTGAACTGTTGTGCGAGCTCCAGGTAGGCTGTGTGGACAACCTTCTCTACGTCTATGGACATGGTAACTGTTTAAAGATGTTGAACAGGTTCAAGAGGCAAGATCTGCCCACAACAAAGCTGAATTGTGTAGGATCCAGTGTCTGTAGGTTCCCAATGTCTATGTGTATGGGTTCCATGACGATACACTCCATAGCTTTGCAGACCAGGATAGTTAGGCTTATAGTGAAATATTGTCCAGGGTCCCTTGTGGCACCACCTCTGTGAAGCGGGAACACTGTTGCTGTACGCCATTCCTTGGGTACATATCCTGTAGTAACTCTGATATTGAACATTGACTTAATGTGAGTGTTAAGTTCATCATGAATCTTGTGTAAGCCGCAGGCCAGGACACCATCTGGTCCTATTGATGCTGTGTTGTCTGCTATGGAGGGAGCAGCACTCACCTGTTCATCTGTGATGTCAGGGAGGCTACACCCTGTTGGGATGGACATTTGAACTTTAGGGGGGCTGGGGGGGAAACATTTCCACTGAACCTGTTTGCCAGGATGTTTGCAATGTCAGTGGGTTCAGTGTATGTTTTGTCATTATGCAGTAACTCACAGCATATCTGTGAGTTCCCACCCAGGTCCCTGACATAAGTAAGTAAGGCCTTGTGATTGTCCTTAGTGTCTGTTGCAAGTGTCCATTAGAAGCAGCCCTTAGATGAATCAACAAGTGATCGTAGCTTTTCCCTAGTACTGATCAGAGATGCCTTCCTTTTTGGGATTCTGCTCTATCATGTAGTAGCCTTCTCCTGTCGTTGTATAGCTTATTAATGGCCGTGGTCCACCAGACAGGTCCCCTGCCTTTGGAGGAGTGAGTGTTGTAGTTATCTGGGATAGCACGATCCATGCATTCCAGTAGTTGTCCATAGAATGCGTTTGTAAAGGATTAAGTGGTCTGAGCCATAAGTACCACTGTCCCAGTGTCTTTGACGGATACCACCTCGGTTTGTAGAAGTGTGACATTTTCTTATGAGAAGTACTTCACTGAGATTACCTAGGATGGGGGTGTGGATGGGATATGTATGTCCAGTGAGATAAATGTATGGTCTGACCTTAACAATGAGGGGTATACCTCTGGTGTGGAACATAGAGTCCCCAATGCTGGTGATGATCATGTCCCACATGTTTTACCCTCTTGTGGTTGTGGTGACCAGTTGTGCCATAGCATTTGAGTCTATAATTCCTAGCAACTGTTGTGCGAGGTTGTTGGTGCTTGAGTAGTATTCCCAGTCAATGTTTGTGTATTTGAAGTCACCCAATATAATGGTGTTTGGAGAGACCTTCATATTCCCCAGTGTTCCCAGGAATACTGAGTGTTGTTCCCGAGTTTTGGAGTGTGGTCTGTAGCAGTCTACAAACTGAAATGCAGTTTGTGCCACTGTTAGTTGCACATGTACGTTCTCCGATGATTTGTGCAGTGCTACTAACCTGGAGGTGTGTGTATGTTTGATGTATATGGATACTCCCCCTATTTTTGTTGGCCGGTCCAAGTGTTGTGTCCGAAAAGCATGGTATGAAGTAAAGCCTGGTAGTGCTGGTGTGCTTTTGTGAGCCTGAACCAGGTGTCTGTTACTGCACATACATCGACAGTCTCCATACTGAGGAGAGTCCTGAGTGCGTGCATTCTGAGGGTTAGACATCTGTTGTTGAGCAGCATTACCCTCCGTTTCTTTTACACTGTAATGTCTATGGAGGTGGTTTTGTCTTCTGAGCCTCACTTAAAATAGCCACTATGGGGGTGGCAAGAGCATTAGCCAGTATTTGAAAGCCTAGGGGTGACAGATGCATGGCATCCATAGCGAAGCTACGTGGCATGTCGAGCATGTAATCCCAGGCTGACAGACACTGGATCCCCTTTGAATGACACCAATATGTTAGCCAACTGTTAAAAGTGATCAGTTTGTCTGTATATTGTGGCATCATTTTTGGTGAGGGTAAGATGCTACACAAGGTCAGGGTCATACTGGCCTGGGCTACATGATCAGAGAGCTCCTCTATGTCTCTTGTCATCTAGTCCAAGGAGGAACGTCTGAGGGTTTACACACCAGCATGGACAATGATGGAGCCATATTTGTACTTGCTTTGGAGTGACCTGAGTGCATGTGTTATGTGGCAGATCCTGGCACCCGACAGACAGCACAAAGTGACCTTCTCCTTGTTCAGCCTGGTGAGTGGGACGTCAGTGTGTCTGACAATAAGAGTCACCTATTACAAGTGTATTAGGTGTGTCGTTTAGCCCTAAGGGCAGTGACTGTGTGGCACACTGACTTTGTGAACTATGTGATATGTGTGTATATTTGTGGGTTAGCAGTTGTTTGGGTGTCTGCTTTGGATGTCTCTGCTGCTTAGGCAGAGTATATTTAGAGCCTCCGAGTATGTTTTTGTGTGGTAATGTATTTGGTTTGCTGTCATTATAGGTCCATGTGAGACTGGATTTGTGGTGTGTGTGGTTACCTTCACCACCTGATAGACTGTGCCAGTCATGGGTTGAGAGAGCCCAGACTCCTGTTTGTCTATACAGTTGCATCTCTCACATATATCTGAGTTTGTTGGTAGGAGGACAGGGTTGTCTGTGTACATAAGGCAGTTGTAACATTGCGTCAAAATTCCAATATGCACCAGCTGGACTGGAGAGTACACACGAAACCGACCTTTGGACATGCCAGGATATTATGATGAAATATACTCTGTTGACTGATCACAAAGGATCAGTAGTGTGTTAAGTGTGTAAAAGAGCATAACAGGGGTTTAGTGGTCAGGTTTGTCATTGTTTTGGAAAGATTATCTGCGAAGGAGTACAGACAGAACCATGACACTTTCTTCAGCTATGTCAGAAATAGCAATGTACACTCATATATGTCCTGAGTCAGGGTCAACTGTACCTGACAGACAATGCCAACATCCTGTCAGACAGTCCCATACATACATACCCACCTCTCACTGACAAAAGGCCCTATCATCATACCAGGAGATATCACATGTAGAATGGGTAAACTGCTCCTCACAAAGCCGAACGAATGGCATCACTTGGATAACATTGTTTCCCCATATGTGTCATAAGTGAACAACAGAACAAACAGACCCTGCACCTGAACAGTCTGTTGAGCCTCACCATCTCTACAGGATCTTACACTGCTGAATGTGTTACAGCAACAAATAGCACAGCCCACAAGTGTTGGTGCACAACAGACCATGGGAACTATAGTCCTATAAGCCTATGAAGTCTGAACTGCTAGGCCATGGAGTCCATCATGATTGCAGTCAGAAACAGAGCTATTGTAATCCGACAAACACACAACCCAACCAACTGTGGTATGTTAATGAGCAGATCATATTCCCCAAACCTGCTAGATTGTTTTCAAGGCAGCCACCCAGGACACACATCACTGAAAGGAGCTACACACGTCCCACATAGACTTTGAATAGCCCTTTATCAACATCACAGACACATGTTGTATCCACAAAGCCAACAATCTGTGCATAAATATGTATTGTCATATGAAGGAATGGCAATTTGTCCACAGATAGATCACACAAGCTAAGAATTGTGGAGTCCTGTTCAAGCTGTTCACACCTGCTGACCCACATGGTTTATTCCTGGGATTGCATAAAACAAAGTGCACACACATTACCATGTCCAGTCTGATGATGTCAGCATCCTACAAATAGAGCAGGAGAATAAAAACCACCCAGTAAAGCACATAGCGCATCGTGTTAATGCGTATCTTTGTAGTCTCATAACATAGTTAGGTAGGGGTTTGAATCCTGCAATTGATGTGTGTGTGTGTGATTTCCTTTGGGAGGAGTGGCCTTTTTGTAGGCTATGACAGCTAGCCTAGTATGAACCTATTAAAAGAGGTGAGCTCCTCTTTGCCAAGTCTGATGATGTCAGTATCCCACAAATACAGCAGTGGAAATGAAAGCACCCAGTAAAGCATATAGTGCGTCATGTTAATGCGTATCTCCCTAGTGTCATAACATAGTTAGGTAGGGGTTTGATTCCTGCAAATGCTGAGTGTGTGTATGATTCCCTTTGAGAAGAGTGGCCTTTTTGTAGACTGTGAAAACACAGCAAATGAGGTGATTTCCTCTTTGCCGAGTCTGATGATGTCAGTATCCCACAAATACAGCAGTGGAACTGAAAACTCCCAGTAAAGCATATAGCGCATCGTGTTAATGCATATCTTCCCAAGTGTCATGACATAAGTAGGTAGAAGTTTGAATCCTGTAAATGCTGAGCGTGTATGTGTGTGTGATTCCCTTTGAGAGGAGTGGCCTTTTTGGAGACTGTGAAAACACAACAAAAGAGGTGAATTCCTCTTTGCCAACTCTGATGATGTCAGTATCCCATAAATACAGCATTGGAAATAAAAACTCCCCGTAAAGCATATAGTGTGTCATGTTAATGCATATCTCCGTAGGGTCATAACATAGTTAAGTAGGGGTTTGAATCCTGCAAATGCTCAGTGTGTGTGTATGATTCCCTTTGAGAGGATTGGCTTTTTTGTAGACTGTGAAAACACAGCAAAAGAGGTGATTTCCTCTTTGCCAAGTCTGATGATGTCAGTATCCCACAAATACAGCAGTGGAAATCAAAATACTCAGTAATGCATATAGCGTGTCATGCTAATGTGTATTTCCCAAATGTCATGACATAGTTAGGTAGGGGTTTGAATCCTGCCAATGTTGAGTGTGTGTATGATTTTCTTTGAGAGGAGTGGCCTTTTTGGAGACTGTGAAAACACATTAGAAGAGGTGAATTCCTCTTTGCCAAGTCTGATGATGTCAGTATCCCACAAATAAAGCAGTGGAAATGAAAACTCTCAGTAAAACATATAGTGCGTCGTGGTAATGTGTTCCTCTCTAGTGTCATAACATAGCTAGGTAGGGGTTTGAATCCTGTAATTGTTGAGTGTGTGTGTGTGACACTGTTGATCAATGTGTTGTGGGTTTTGCTTTTACTACTGTATGACATATCAGTAAAACAACAGTATGTGCATTGCACACTTCAGGTATCTGTGTGGCAAATACACATATGTACATGTGACCTAAATTGGCAACTGTGTGGCCAAGACATATATGTACATGTGACCTCAATCACTTCATAGGTGTGAAGCCTGCTTTCAACATGACTACATCTGTTACCATTGACAGTTGTTGCTGCTGCTTCTTGGACCGTAGGTCACATATGTATGTATGTGACAAGTCCAGCCACTGTAGTGATCTGTGCCCTAGGTCATCTTTGTCACACACACATATGACAGTTGCTATAGAATAGTGTGAGAGAGGGTGTATGCCTGGGGCATATTTCAGACATGTTCAAACACAACACAGTCTGTCAATAATGGCCATTCATTATAGATATACAACAACTCCGTGGATATGCATACAGACCCCTTATTGCTTATGTGATACACTGAGGGACATCAGCATACCTTTGGGAATGTGGATATCAAAGGACAGATGACATCACATGTGGCTGTATGTACACATCGGTACCCCTGCTACATGTTGTGTGCTACTACCAATGTGGTACTGTCAGGATACTATGTGTAGTAAAAGTGGATGACTATGCTCTTGTTGGCTCATAGGTTCACAACATGGGTTTGTCAACAGGTATCTGTCTGTATGATACCCTTGTGGAGGATAAGTGTCTAATCCGGGGAATGCATTGTAGGCCACTGTATGCATCACCAGATGTGGACAGACATATCCTTAGTGTGTTTGCTTGTACCTAGGATGGACACATGCCAAACAGGAGTGGTCACGGGGATGTGTGGTGGTCAATACCACTGGTAACTGGTATAGTACAATACCGGAATGATTCTAATGCTACTGTGCATCCTACAGTTGTGTGTCAGTTGTCAAGACATCATCTAACGATTGGTTAAAATCAGGCTGTTTAGGTTATGTACACTACCAGAATGCTAACCAATGACCAATATTAACAGTATCACCCACAGCATAGTGTCATACCATGTCATACACACATGTGTACCCAAGTTGTGACATATGTGTAGTGAAATGCATACTGGACACCAATAGGAAATATGAAGTATTAACACTGTGTAATACAGGGCATGTCACCCTTCCCATGTGCCCACCATGCACGTACATGCAAACAGTGCACCTCCACCATGTTCACAAATGTACACCTTGAAATCTGTACTGCACACATCACACACGTAACGTCCACCCACCGACACATGCTGCCAGTACCACACACATCAACCAATTGGCACATGTGCGGACAATCCATGTTTGGAATTAACACTGGTGTAAACAATACTACCTTGATAATCATTGCTTTGATGCATCATTCCTGCTCAGATATACCTACAAGGATATCATTACACTTTACTGTTGACAACATGCTAACATTGCTACACTGCTATTAGGTCACCCTGTGCATGAGCACCATGTTATCCTGTTCCTGCATCAGTGTCACAGATGACAGGAAGTGGCACAGTTTCATCATATGCACAGGGTGTGTTATTGTTTTTCCAGAGCCCGACAATGACCCATCCAATCGACATGTGTGTGTGTGTGTGTGTGTGTGTGTGTGTGTGTGTGTGTGTGTGTGTGTGTGTGTGTGTGTGTGTGAGGGGACAACAGTACAGTATGGGTCAGTGTTGATGTAATGTGTGTGTGTATGTGTTAGCCCTATGTGTTGGTAGTATGTGTGTGTGTCTGCATGCACACAGTACTCCCTTGTGGCTGCCAAATACGGGAGGTTGTGGGACAGCCACAGACTGTACCCGCCAGGCTGTACAGATCACTGTCTCTGGCCATGGATACAGTACCTGTGCTTGGCAGGGGTGACACGGACAGTATCGGGTACTAAGCCAGACTGAGTACTATCGTCAGAGGCAGAGGGATGTTGACTGGACCCATGTCCCTGCTGGGACTGGCCAGAGCCACGTGTACATGGTCATCTCGGACGGTCTACCAATAGCCCAGCCACAACATTGCTGGGGCTGGTACTACCACTACGAGAGCAGCTGGCACTTGTGTGTCATCCGCAATGACTGCCAGCTGATGATGTTGCTGGCATACGTCCACATCAACATCCCAGCCATCCTGCACTGTCCTGGCACATGGACATTACATTGCGGAGGACATCTAGTGTCTTCCCCCAACGTCTATCAATGACATCGGTGTAATTGCGGATGGCACCGGCAAGGTCATGGATACTGTCATTGATCGTGGTGTTATGAGCCCTCTGCACCCTTAGTCCCTGCCTGGTGTACCGTTCCATACGTGCCTGTGCTTGCATCACAGCCCGGAACATACCTGAGGTTGTGAGACCTGTGCGGGCACATCTGCCAGGGGCATTACGACCAGCGGTGCTCCCATGAGAACCCCTGGACATATGCCTATGTGGTACCGTTCCAGGTGTCTGGGCATGGCTGCTGTGTGGGGTTGCATCTGCCATAGATACCACACTGTCCTGGTCAATGGCTACTGTATGCTGTTCCTCACCTAAGGCCATTGGTGTTGAGGGATGTATTGGCAGTATGTATGTGTGCATGGATGGGGTGGAAAGCTGTGTACTGTCGATTGGTGGACCAACGACAGACCCTGTCAAACATGCCTGTGCCACAACACATGTATCATCATGTTCACTATTTGTGGCAGTGACCTCAGGTTCCCTACTGCACCCATCCAACAATACCTCAGCACCTGTGAGAGGGAGACAGGAAGCACACTTTAACATCTATAGAGGATGTTCACACACATGCACACATGCACACATGCACACATGCACACATGAACACATGCACACATGCACACATGAACACATGAACACATGCACACATGCACACATGAACACATGCACACATGAACACATGAACACATGCACACATGCACACATGCACACATGAACACATGCACACATGCACACTTGAACACATGAACACATGAACACATGCACACATGAACACATGAACACATGCACACATGAGCACATGAACACATGCACCCATGCACACATGCACACAAATACATTACTCAGTCAAGTTGACACACACACACACACACACACACACACATACCAACAGCAATATGGAACATATTCATTAGTGGTTGATGGTGGAGTACAGTATCACAAGCCAAAGAGTCCTATCACACGTGTCAGCATGCAGGATGTGTGTTGCTCAACAGCATGCAGTGTGAGTGTAAAGAGTCCTTGTTGATAACAGTATACATGTTGTTGATGCATGTGTGTTGTTCAATGATTGTCCTCACCTTGGAACACAATGTGTACATGGACACAACATTGCACTGCAAGTCTGAAACGCTTTCCAATGTCCAGTGCATCATCACTCATAGGTATACATACCATGTCTGGATGCACACAACTGTCAGGTGTATAACAATGAATGCTATGTGTAGTACTGTAGGTACTGTAACTGGATGTAGTGTAGTACCATGAACCATCATCAGGCAGCATCATGTGGTCACTCAAGGCCATTGAGGTATGTGACACTGGCAACAATCTTGCTGTACCTGACCTGCACCATTTAGGCTACATTTAACATTTCACAGACAGTTTTTACATGGGCATGGCAGGTGTTCATTAGGGAGCATTGCCTAACATGACTGTGTTGTGTGTTGACGCATGTCACACCACCCCATGATAGACCTCTACCCCCAGGTATAGTATGTGTGCTGTGTTGATGACAGATGGGATACTGGACTATGACCTTACAGCAGGTGTCTACATATGCCATGTGTATCATATTTACATATACTGCATATGACAAAGTGGTGTATGTTGTGTGCACACATATTGACTCTGCCTATACAATGTCCACTACAGTGTACCCCACTTGTTTGGGATGCTCTGTGTATTGCATGTGTTTGAGTCAGCTACTCATGTCAACTGGATGTGCATAGTCCCACAGAGAACATGCAGAGCATGCACTATGTGTAGGTGTTTAACGTGTATATGGCCTACAACTCTCCTATGACAAGCACATGTTATATGCTATATTACCTGTAGCCCGCTCACCAGCATGGGTCTGCTGTCTTGCTATCACACCAGAGGGACCTGCAAGGATATGAGACAGTTTGTCAGTGTCAACAACTATGGCATTGCTGCTGTGAGTTTGCAATTTTACAGTAGTACATGAGGTGATAGTCACAGGCATACAGATAATGTCCCTAAATATCAGTATTGCATGACACCAGGCTCCACATATTCTGCATACACAGTACACATCTGATAAATGCATGTTATAACACTTGAGATAACAGTGGTCTACAGATATGCCATGTTACCTGCACGCTCTGTATCGCCATGCTGGGTGAATCCGGCCTCCATGATGACACAGGTGTGTTGTACTGGTTGGCCAGGAGCCACCACGCTGAGGAGCAGCTCTTCCACTCTGGTGAGGGGGGGATGTGTTGCAGCACCACCACCTGTGGCAAGCTGTTGTCTGTGGACATCGGAGGCATGCTGCCGGACATGTCTGATTAAATCACTGCAGTGATGGCGTACCTGCTCATAAGTCCGGTTATGCATGCCTACATCATTCACCCAACGGACAACATCCTGCCACAGTGCAGTGCGACCATGCTGGTCCTGGCAGGTTCTGGAGAACAGCAGGTTACAATGGTGTATGAGGGCGTCTGATATTACTTCCTCCTCCTCCTCCTCAGGGGAATATGCTGGTTTCCTGTTGTGTGACATTACCCTGGAAGACAATGAAACAGTAATTGTGAGCAAGTCATGTGGCACACTCAACATTCTAAGTACAGACATCAATGAAATGCCATATATAGCAACCTATTGGCTGTCAGTAGATACACACTTTTAATCCCACATATGACTGCTCAGCTCACAACTGCCTGACAGTGCCTGGCACATACTATATACCAAACCATGTTCTGCACAGCAGCAAAGTGGAACCAGTATGTAAGACTATACAACAGTACATGGCACACTGTATTTGACACAATGCACCACCTAGCCAAAGGAGGTGTATATGATGCTAATGCATACAGACATTTGTCATCCATTGAAATGAATGTACAGTACGGTTACAGTACTACCAGTACACCATGCTACTTGTTGATAGCAAACCCCTCAGTAACATATGTGCACATTCATCACTATAGGTGGCATACTGCTGTACTACACTATACATGTTGCTAGATACGCACTTATATCCTGTGACACACATACCACTGAGGCCATGTTACAGGCATATCCACACACACACATCAGACATACCTACAAGACACAAAGATATGGCAACCCAGATTAGATTTATCTGTGTACCATACAGTACTGTGTGTCAGCACCTACATAACCTCATGCCTGAGGTATGTAATGTGTGAGGACTACAGGTAACAAACAAAACAGTGTTACCAAGCCATGTGGACATAAACCATACTGTGCTGTTGAGGCCTACAGCTTCAGGTAGTACTACAGTTCATACATGAGTTGTATTCACTAGTGTTAACAATCAATAAGCATAGATGTACTGCTTTAGCCTACAATGGCACACTCCAGTCGACACCATGGGACTACGTCACAATGTATGCCATACTGCTTTTCCTGCCTAACAATAGCATACATACCTTTTGATGGGATTAGAGCTACAACACTACATACCATAGTATACACAGTTTCCCACTAGGCTATCACAAATATACACATCTTTGACACATTCGCCTACACATTCTCCATCACACTCAGTCAACCTCGCATAGCATGTGATGCAACAGGTACATGCGTGTGTGTATCGGATCCTAGGTAGCTGATAGGCTGTTATCTGTAGGGCCTATGGAAGCCTAGCCATATGGTACCCTGCACTTCAACACCCATGTAATGTAGGTTCATGTGCCCCTGTCATGCAGAGCCACAGAGGTGATTATCGGGTTGGGTTTCCTATCTCACATCCAATCATCATGATTATTCATGCCAACTGCTAATGAGGACCTTCATTTGCTGTTGATAGGTAGTTGGTTCCACAGTATGGTATGTGTCTGTGATGATAATGTGCCACTCAAGCATGTTCTGCTATTTGACTTTACAAGGTTTAGATCAGTACAGTGTGTAGCTTGTATGGAGTTCCATCTGTTTACATGGAGCACATCCAACACCTGTGGGTTTGGCATAGCTTTGTATGTTAGGCAGGGGTAGCCTCTGGGTAGGCGGTATGTGACACAGTGTAGCTGTGGTTTTGTAAGACAGTCAGCATAGGGCATCTGTTTGAGTCCAGTAATACTCTTTGTGAAGTATGTGTCTGGAATCTACAATTGCTGTGGATGTCTTCTGAGGTACATACCAACAGGACCATTGTACTCTATGATGGGTGTTATGACTGATGAGTAGAGTGGAACACTGACCTCTGTTTCCATGGATGAAACACCTTTACTGACGACATGTGGACTGTATTCAGTTTACATGACTAGTGTGGCACTGTGATTATCATAAGGGACACTACTGTCCACCTGTGCCCCGTAGTCTCTTATCACACCTTTGGTGTTGAGTAGACTACCACCTATGTGGTAGTTCATGGGTACAGGGCTTTTAACAACAGGGATGGCAATACGTGTACAACACTGAGCTGGAGCGTACATATGAACATCCACTGGTGTACACATAGATATGCATATCAGCACATATACAGTCCACCTTTCATGGTGGGAATATCAATTATGCAAAGGTTGAGGGGGATACAGTTATGTAATGATATTGCACAGTCTTGTGCAGAATGCATGGAAGGTGTTCTCAGCCCATATATCTTTAGCAGGACCCCCTATCTGGAAGACTATAAACCTAACAAATCATACCCATGGCGTTTGAACAACACATGTCATATGCCAGCACCGTATGCTGTCTTGTTTGACACACACTACAGCCTACATATAAATATGCACATAACAACCTGCACCAACATATAAATGTCTGCCCTTCACAAACAGTTGCAGTATGTCCCTTGCTCTATGCACATGTTCAGATGCTTATAAATCAGACACATATGTATCTTGTCATATGTGTGTGCCATACAGACACAAGGTCCACATGTAAGTCCATACACCTCACGGATGACCTGTTGGGCCTTGCCACAACATGGACAGTTGTCACATGTGTGCATACAGTAATAGTACAAGGGTATATATAGCTGCAAATGATACATTACTATACTAGCCTGATACAGCAGTTGCCAATGCTAAGCTCCACATTATGTGACTATCATGCATGTCTTACTCTGTGACATCCAAGTTTATATAGGTGTTTGCACTACTCCCCCAAACTGCCATTAAACGCAGTACTGTACAGACCATAGATAACATGTTCAGATGTTTGACATGTAATGCTGAGCTACATATGTCACACTTATGCCCTTCTGCACACAGCTACACACCAATTTCTCCATGGCAGTACTTATGCATGGCATCAGTGCATACATACCTGCCACATATGCATGTTTCAGAGGATGTACAGTACTATTCATAAACATCTACTACTTGCCGGTAACTACAAACTGTTACATACCTGTATGTCCCTTTCAGGTCTGTCTGTGTATGCTTTGACAGTTTTTTTTTAATTAAGTAAGGATACTTACTTATGATTATTTTGTGTGTTTTTTTTTTCTTAATGAATAACTTTAGTTTTGATTAGGTATATATATTTATTACCTAATTTTAAACTATTTTCTTACGTGCTGCTGTCTGCAGGAGCTGTTCACTTGCTTAAACGTGCAATGTAATGATTGCATGTGGGGATAGCAAGTACAATCTGTCTTTATAGGTATCTGCGCATGTGCATGTGATGCCCTCTGCACCAATTGTTGCCCAGCATTTGGTAAATGCATACAGCCTGCTGAGTGGTAATTGCAGTACTCACTGTCATAGCAACCCAATGCTATAAATTGCTAAGGTATGTAGGCATAGCCCTTTCAGATTTCCAGAGTGGGGCCCATGCTTGTTTGCTTTGGACACTGTTGTGTAAGTCAGAAGGTTGGTATACGTTTTATAAATGAAGCTAGAGGTGTAGACAGTGATGTACATGTTGCACTCAGACCTGACTATTGCCACTTCCGCTACTGAGCTATCAGTGTAGAGTTTTACTCACCAGTACAAATGCTTACACAACATTTATGTGACTATGTAGTTTCTTTCTACTCATATAATTAACTGCCATACAAATGTAGTTATTGAGATGTATTCTTTTGGCACATGAATTGTTTGTGAACTGTTATACTTGGAATATTAATGTACTCACTTCTGTAGGGTTTGTGTTTTTTATTGTTGATATTAGAACAGGGTTCACAGGACAACTGGACAATTCCAGTACTGAATATGCCTACCTACACACTTGGTAGACCCTAAACACACAAGTATCTTTTAATTGTGGAGGGGATGCTTACATACAGAGAGCATTATGTATTAATGTGTGAATATTATCTTACTGAACTTACAGGATTGGTGTGTACCTGTCAGTTTATCAGGGCAGGTGGTCTGTCTGCATAGTTCCCAACTGTGAACCTATCCAGATGGTAGCCAGAGGTTACACTGTCATTCTTTGTCTGTGCAACTCACAGGTGTTTTCAGCACTGGTACAATGGCATTGTTACAGTCAGTTGCTACCAGTACATGGCTACATTCATTGGTATTTCTGTGTTGTACTCCTACATAAGGGTTTGCTTGTGGAGGTCCTACCAAAGCTATTTGCAGAGTGTGCAACAGCAGTATAGCCTATATGCCTGTGTGCTTGTGCCTCTGCCAGGCATATGGAACACTCAGATACATCTTTGCATGAAGTCAGGGATAGGTAGTTGAAAGTGAGGTACACCTTACACATAATAGGGACAGTAGGTGTAGACTTCAGTGAAGCAGTGCATATGGATTAGTACTCCTTTCATGAAGTACAAGTGGTGTCTACTGTTATTATTGTCAGTATTCATTGTGTAATAGCCCACCATTCTGACTGACGTCAGTACTTTTCTGAGGGATTCTAAGGGACACAGCTAAAATATGTTTCACAATCAGGGACATCCCTGGAATGTTGTCACAGTTAGGAGGTATGGCATCTGCCCTACTCAGATATGCCGGTGTTTGTCCTGCTATGATACTGTGTGGGGGTTGTAAAGTGCCTCTGTAACATTATTTTCTGCTTGAATGGCTGCTTCTCACATCACACTCATGTAATGCAATTCCACAAAGATTGCTGGTAAAGATCCACAGAACAAGCTTTGTGTTATGGCCTTCCTATTTTTCCTTTACATTCACTCATTGTAATGCATGATATATTTTTTGCAGCACCAAGTTATTGTATATCTGTTGTGGCTTAGTGGTACTTCATGCAGGCTAATGTGTCCAAGGTCTGGGGTTCGAGACTGACATAGGTATTTTATATTTCTGCTGAGCAGAACAAGGGCCCTGACACAGAGTGACTAAGGCACTTTTAAGCAGTTGTAAGCGGGTTTGCGTGATGTGGCACGATGCTTAGCGATGCTCAGCTAAGTGCACACATGTGCACACTCGCTTAAACCCGCTTACTACTGCTTAAAAGTGCTTACTCATGCTAACCCCCATGCTAATTTCTTTGAAAGAAAAGAAAATGGGGGGATAGGAAAGTGGTGAAAAAGGGGGCACAAAGAGGGAAAGACAGTAGGAAAACAAGCTCAGGATGTGCAGGACAGGTGTAGGGAAGGTTCATAGCTGCCCATTTCTTTACCAGCAACAGCTGTGCATATGTTGCAAATATGGAGTGAAATTTGAAACCTTCCACCCCTGAGAGGGGTGAGGACAACGAAGTATGTTGTACTGCCAATTATAATTATCAGTTTACATGTCCAGTGGACATGTGTGCAAAATGGGCAGCTATGTAGGGGGTGTAATTTTTTTTGGGTACAGATTGCCCTTTTTTTTTTTTTTTTTCAGGTGAGAGTGGAAAGTAAGGTAGAGGAAGTAGGTATATTTGGGGAGGTAGGTTGGGTAGGTAAACAGAAAAGACAAACAAGATGCATACAGGGGCAGAGTATGACACATGGGGTGGGTGAACACAATTGACGGGGACGGATGTTTGGATATTGCAAGCCCATGAGCCCACAGATGGTAACAGTGGGACTGAGATCCCCACCCATGGGCAGTCACCACTGAACCTTCACAGACCCGAGGGTCACTGTGCTGGGGGCTGCATAGGAGGGGCAGGCTCACCTGTGAGTCGCGCCACTCTCGCCTCAAGCTGGCATAGGGGATTAGCGACTAAACGCTGGATCTCCCTACGCACCACAACCTGGACCCTTCGGAGGGTGACAGGAAGCCCTTCTCTGCCTACGCTTGCAGGGGGGATGAGCCCCATCCCCTGCAGCACTTTCACTAGAAGGTGGCACAGGACCAACAGAGGAGGGTAGCCCGGGTTCAGCACCAGACCTGCTGGTGCCAGGTGCAATCGCCAGCTGAGGAGGGACAGGTGGGTCCACTGGGATCGGCCTTCCCATACGTTCTGTGATTAGGTGTGTTTAATTACAACATAGACAACAGCATTCCAGATTAGTTGTAACATCATGCAGTAATATTCCCATTAACCCAACACACCAGGGTTACAACAGTTGAACAGCAAGCATAACACATGCATATATTGAATGACAGTGGACATTACAACAACATGCAGGGATGATTGGTGGCAACAAGCCACCAAGATTGTGGTATTTTAACAGGGGATATGCATCAAAGTAAATGCAGATTTTATAGAACAATAGGGCATATATCCCAACAAATGTTTTGAGATTAGACATACCCATTGAGGTGTGAAATTGCATTGTTTATGCACATGGAGTAGGGTGTAAAAAGAAACCTCCATTAACATCTTATTAGTACTTTAACTCTACACTACATTCCTATTGACTGCAGGTGTATATTCCCTACATGTATTATTACACTAGGCAACATGCATTAGATTGCATAATGGGTTTGGCTAGTTCATTATATACCTGACCTATATCTGATATAGTAACTGTCCAAGATGCAGATGTTACTGCTACATACTTGTATTTTATTTATATATTTATGTATCTGCACATTTGGATGTGTTCACGTGACATTTTCACTTGATTTTCTACAGAACCTTACATTTCATGTAGCACACTCACATTTCTGGGGAACACCTTGACAAGCTACTCATGTGCCAGATTTACCTATGCATGTCAGCCATTTAACAACTATTGAGGACTGTTACATGCTTCACAGCTACTGGCACTTCCTTCATCCACTTTATATGAGACTACACAACTGTGGGTTGTCAGCACTTAATACAACAGTAATATTTATTTAATGCAAGGGTACAACAACATTTCTAAATAACTGACACAGACACACTACAAGTATTATACCTTTCTTATTTACATTAAAACTATTTTCCACAGGCTCTCTCCTTTATTTGATATTACAGTGCATACAGTAGACCTATTCAGGACATATTATACCTTTATTGATAGGTTACAACACTGTTTTTCAGGCTCCCTCACTTATTTTCTATGACAGTGCATGCAGAGATAGTATTCCAGACATATTTTACCTTTATTAATGGGTTACTACACTCTATACCTGGCTATCTGACTTATGATATCTAACAGTACATGCAGAGGATTTATACAGGGAATAAATGTTATATGCTTCACAGCTACTGCCACTTCGTTCATCCACTTCTTATGAGACTGCACAACTGTGGGTTGACAGCACCCAATACAACAGTACTATTTATTTATTGCAAGGGTAGAACAACATTTCAAAGTAAGTGACACAGACACACTCCAAGTATTATACATTTATTAAGTACATTGAACACTCTTTTCTACAGGATCTCTCATTTATTTGATATTACAGTGCATACGGAAGACATATTCAGGACATATTATACCTTTATTGATAGGTTACAACACTCTTTTTCAGGCCTGCTCACTTATATGTTATGACAGTACATGCAGATATAGTATTCCAGACTTATTTTACCTTTATTGCTGGGTTAGTACATATAACAGTACATGCAGAGGATTTATTCAGGCCATGTTATTGCTGTATTATTGGTCTACAACACTTTTGTCATGCTCCCTCACATATATCATATAAAAATACATGCAGAATAGTTACTAACCTACCTGGTGGTGCAGCCTTAGCAGCCTATCTACATAGGCTTGCTGATTCATAGCACGAACACCTGCAGCTGTGAAGTAAATGAAGGGATATTGAGACATACCTGTCCATTATTTAGACTATATTAGCATGTCTTACATACTGCATTCCATGGCTACCTACTTAGTAGTGGGGCATCATGCATATGATGGGCCTCCTGGATCCATTGGTTCAGAAGGTCCTGCTTCCATCTCTTCAGGTCTACATGGTGATGATGAACCTGCTCACCAGTCCGAGGGACGCCTGTGGCACTGCTGAGTTCATGAGCCAACCGGTTCCAAGCCTTATACTCCGTCCCTTGGAAATGGCCCTGCAGGAGTCGAGTCTCATGAAGATGGACTAGGAGCCAAACCATGTATTTTGACTCCTCGATGCCCCAGCGTTGCGCTCTAAAGCGAGTACCCTCTCCAGCACCAAGACATTCTAACTGCAGATGGGAGCTACAATCAGTCATGGCGAGTATTCCTGCCTATGGAGCATAAATATGCCACATTTCCCGCACTTTTTTGTGATTGGCCATTTTTGAAAATTCTCGGATGACTGCAGACCTGCTTAGCAATGGTTAATCTAACATTTATAAGTATATATATGTTAACAGTGGATGGTTATCCTAAGCTGTTGTGGCTTAGTGGTTCAGTACTTTGATTATGGTGCACAGTGTCCTGGGTTCAAACCTTATCATTGCTTTTTATTTTACTACTGTCCAGACAGGTTAGGGGGTGTGGCTGTGTTTAAGCAACTTTGCTCTACGTTGCTCCACGTTGCCCAACGGTGCGCTGGTTGGCGTGGCACGCACCTCCACGCAAACTGATTGCGCTGGGTAAAGCGCTATTTAGCTATGGGCAACTATATTGCACTGGGTAAAGCGCAATTTAGCTGTGGGCAACTACATTGCACTGGGTAAAGCACGATTTAGCTATGGGCAACTACATTGCACTGGGTAAAGTGCGATTTAGCTGTGGGCAACAACATTGCGCTGGGTAAAGCGCTGCTTAACTGCGGACAATTATATGTCAGGTTCCTTTATAAATTTACATTTTGTTCACTGATACATAGGCCATTTCAATGCTTTTTAGTAAAAGATTTATCATATATGTCAGGAATTATTTCATATACTCATTTTTAACATAAAATAGGAAGGGGAGTGGTGGAATTCGAACCGTGAATGCCTCCTCTTTGTGTGAACGCTCTACCACTACGCTATTACTATTTGGCGTAATTTGCATACACATTCCTTATTATGCTCTTCCATGTCGAGATTGCTAACTGCAGCTAAGCAATGGGTACACTCGCACACACATGCGCAAATACGGGCAGCTATATTGGGAATTAGAAAGAAATATTAATGTTTTACTTTTTTTAACTGTGCTGGGGGTTTACAATGTCAGGGAGTGTGGTGTTGGGTACATGAACATTTGAGCGGACTCGCTCTTGTGTGTTGACATTTTGCATTTCACACACTTGCAGGGGCATGGACCTTTAGACTGCTCGGTAGTTGGACATGCCCCCTGCTTGCCTGCATGGTCCGTGTTAGGCTTGGGGTAGAGTCAGCGTGCCCTCATGAATATTCATGGCATGCTGACATCATACCGTTCAACTGCAGCCTCCGAGTAAGACTTATTTAGTCTTACACAGAGGTTTTGTGAATCTGGGGGAAAATAAAATAAAATTCTTGATACCACTAAAAGAACAGTTTGAAAGGTTACATGCTATCATTATTTTATCACAATTCTTTAATGACTTACTTTAAACTACCAAACTGTTTTGCTGATGTCTGTACCATACAAGTTGGTACCTGTGGTAGCTACCTCCCCTGCCCTGCTCTTTCTATGGCTCTGATAAACCATGATATACTTTAAATATGTACAATGTTTATGGTTATAGTAAGATTTTTTTTAAATATTAACTAAGCAGTGGCACATTAAAATAGAATTAGAGTAAAACATTTAATTAACGAGGTAACACCTAAAATTACTGAAATCACTTTCACTAATTGCTTAGAAAATCATTACACTGTAAGATAAAAGTGTCAAAGCAAGGCAATGAAACAATACTTTGTAGCCACTTCTGACAAAGACTGTTTGACCCTATAAAGCTTTGTAAGCATGGTAAAAGCTATAATGGATAAATGATCAGTATGAGGTTTAAAGCTTATGTGACTATTAGAGCGAACTCCTAAATAATAACAGTGGGTCAGGTTTTCTATTTGAATCCCAATAATGTCATACATATTATCATTTTCAATACAGCCAAACTATAATATGAATGTTTTATGGCTATTAAGGGAGGTTCAATTATTAGAAAACATGTTAGTACTAGAAGTATGGCAAAATTGGTTGTATACAATTTTCTTGCAATTTTTACAGAAAGGGGTAGAAACAATGAAGGACATGTCCTTGATAGAAACTGACTCTCTTTTTTAAGACATGAGTGACTTGAACTAACTTACAGTTTAATTGAAACCTCTAACAATATACATGAAATAGTCCAGGCTTGCTAAAACAGTATCCAGGAAAATATCAGAATAATTGATGGCTTGATAAGCTACAAGAAAAAGCGCAAAGCAAACCTACTTGAAGAAAAGAAGTGTTAAGTGCTAATTACTTGGGGAGAATACACAACTTTGGAAAGAGTGAAATGCATATTGTATTTGATCATACTTTACCAAATTAAGGCTGTTGACACTGTAATTGTAAATATCTAAATACATGTGTGTTCATTATCCTATGACCAGGCAGAACAAATACACTGTTTCCATTAATAAAACCATTGGTTTCAAAAATGCAAGATTATGTTTAAACAAATCTGTGCACATTTGTATATTTTATGCAATTATGCAACATTGTACTAACACAAGGAAGAGTAAACATTTTCAGAACTGTATTGCAAATTAGAACCTATATCCAGTTTTGTTGTACATTATTATAGTACAATATTAGATATTTTAGCAAATAAACAACAAAACAAAAAACACTATAAGGAGAGCACACGAGTATAGAAAACAAAACTAGCATCAAAACTCTTTAATTACCATTTTTGTTAGAGAAGACTTCTTCAGAAACTTCTAAAACAACTAAATGAAATGCCTTATATATAATAGATCATCTTTTAAAAAAACAGTATTGATTGTTAAAATTCAATTACATAATATCTGGTCACAAAACTTTAAAGTGAAATACATAAGAATAAAAATACAAGTCAACAATGTATGAACACTGTCTCAAATACTTTTCATTTTAATCATTTATATACCTGCAATGACTTGTAACTTTCTGTAATTTTATTTCTTTTTGAAAAATAATAGCTTTCTCAAAATGCTGTAAAGTTAACAAAACATTTCCATACTCACACTGCATCGTGGGCATGTTCCTTAGCATGAGATGGTTCTGAGTATCCAGCTTAACTACATTTTCACTTAACTGTTTCATTGTTCCAAGATTGTTTTTTAGCAAGCATTTTTAAAAGTTCTAGCCTAGCATTGTTAAAGTGTACAACCAATTTAGCGAAAAAAGGATCATTCATGCTAGCTTCATTGGGGCAATTAAAAAAACAGAACCCCTTTGAAACAATGCCCAGGTTTATGTCGTGTCAAGTACAATCTGGATGATTATCTAAATATGAATTTAGGGGTCTGTGTGCCGGACTAGAAAAGAACTTAAAGAGATTTTTTCCTTTGTTATTGAGAGTAAGTATTTTGAGCACTGCATAGACCTGGGCATTGTTCCAAAGGGGATCCAAGGTGAAAGATAACCATAAGGTCTTCTTCAGCTATGTAAGAAACCTCAAAGGCAGCACACAGCAATGAGCTGAACTAATGTTTAATAGTACCGCATTCACCAAGCCTGGCAATATAGTGAACCTGTTGGTGGACAAATTCTATTCCAACTCTATCTCCTATCATCAACCATACCCCAAGAAGTACCCTCAAACATAACCCCTCCAACTAAAACTAGGGTACATGTACTGGCTGTGCTTACTAAAGCCAAGAACATAGCCTCATTGGATCACAATAACATCCTGGGATGCCTCCTGAATGATGTAAAATACACCATATTAGGACCCCTGGAGTCATTATTTAACCATAGTCTTAAAACAGGCTTTGTGATATGAGAAAGCTGGGCTGCAATGGTCATCCACCCTTCATAACGGATGACCTTCAACAGATCCTGGAAACTACAGCTCTATTAGTCTGACTAATCTTATTTGCAAAGCCATGGAGAAAAATACCATGGACATTTTCAACAAAAACATAGGAGACCCCCAGATACCAAATCCATCCCAGTCTGGCTTTGTCAAAGAAGGTCATGCTTACTGAACATGGTTAAATTATTTGAAAGTGTCACTAAGCCAATGGATGAGAGGAAAGTGTCGCATACTGCCTTGTCAGATCTGGCTAAAGCATTTGATAAAAGTTCCCACTTGTGTATTGTTAACTAACTTACAGAACTAGGTATAAACCCCTTTATAACACAATGGATAGCTAACTGGCTCAAGGATAGGACCCAAGAGGTTAAATCTGGTGATGCTACTTCCACAAAGAGGCTGGTCACCGGTGGAGTCCCTTAGGGATCTGTATTAGGCCTGCTCCACTTTGGCATCTACTTCTTGACAGTCAAACCCAATGTCAAAGGCCCCTGGCTGACAAAGTTCACAGATGATTGCAAACTGGGAGAAGTCATTGAATCCTTCCAAGATGAGAATACCCTTCAGGAAGGTCTAATACAAACAAATGCTTGGCACCAAAGCCATGGCTTAAAACTCAATGTCAAGAAATGCATTATAGTACCTTTTGAGAAATCAGATACAGTAAGTAACTACATCATCAATAAAACACCCCTAAGAGTTGATTCACTATTCAGGGAGCTGGGAACTCATGTGGATAGTAACCTAGCCTTTGACCAACATATGTCCAAGGTAGCAAGAAAATCCTTCTGTGTTTTTCAAGTTGTAGTAAGGGCATGGGATCCAGATCAAGAAATCTCATTGCACTACTGTACTCCTGAGACCCATCACAGAGTATAATGTCCCCTTTGGTATGTTCCTATTCATACACATGCAGCAACTGGAAGGTCCACTAAGGTTCTTACAAAACTAAAATGGAGTAAACAAAATATCCTATGCTGATTGCATCAAAGCTCTGTCTGTTTTCTCTGTGTCATGCAGACTACTGAGAGGTGATCTTTGCCTCGTGTATAAGGAATACCCAAACACTGTTTTTTATGAACCTTTTGCACATCTGCAAAACAAACAGCATCAGAACTACTGGATAAAAAAAGAAATAAATTTTACTTTTGACATAAATAGGATATGTTGGATATGTTTTTCAGAGAATTCCCATTCTTTGGAATTAGATCACCGTCCATGTGAAGCAGAGTTCCTTTCTAACCCTATATAAGTACAACTTGGATCAGTCGATGGGTAATAGGAAATTCGCCCCTGGTCTGGCACCTATGTCTCTGATGGACAGAGGCAGAAAGTACATCATCATCATCATCATCATCAGCCCCCTTTTTCCCATTTCTCTACATGGGGTCAGGGTATCGTGTTAACTGTTGCCAACTCTCTCGATTCAGTGCCACACTCCTGCCTTCTTCAACATTCATGCCTGACTGTCGCAGATCTTCTTTCACACAATCCATCCACCTCTTTGCTGGATGTCCTCGCTTCCTCTTATCTTCTTCTTGTTTGTCCCAAATCTTCCTCACCAGATTGTCTTCTGGTTTTCTACACATGTGCCCAAACCACCATAATCTGTTCTCTTTGATCTTTCGTGCAATTGGAGCTACTTTGGGTTCTGCTCTTATGTCCTCATTTCTTCAACTGTCCCACAGTGTGCATCCTACAATCTTTCTCAGGCACATTATTTCTATCACATCTAGCTTCTTCAACTGTTCTGCCTTTACAGTCCAGGTTTCTGTACCATACAGTAGTACTGGTCACACCACTGCCTTGTACACCTTACTTTTCAGCTTCTTTGGCATTCTTCTGTCATGGACCACACCTGATACTCTATGCCATTTGGCTGCAGCCCCTCTGATTCTAGCTTTGAACTCTTCATTCAGACTACCCTTCTCCTCAAATACCTCTTCCAGATACTTGAAGCGGTTTACCTGTTCCACTATATTCCCTTCTATCTCTATTCTCAGCTTCTTCTGATTTCCCCAATTTGCTGCCATTCCCACCGTCTTATCTGTACTTAGTTTCATCCCGTGTGCCTTCATATTTGTATTCCATTCTCCTATCCTTTGCTGAAGTTCTAGCTCAGGGTCTGCCTGTACTGCCACATCATCTGCATACAGCAGCTTTGTTGATCACCACTATATAAATCAAAATTGTGGGTTGCAAAGCTAGGCTTATAAAGGCCCTAGTGGTCGTTAGCCTAGTATACACCTATAAACCTATGAACTTTGTAATATACCTTCTCCAATTCTAAGAATGTTCAGCTGGATTCTTCACTCATCAACAACTCCTTCTCCACTATCTGTCCCAATGCACTGAGGTACTGTACCCTGATCTGAATCCATAGGGTTCATCGCTAATCTCACTTTGTACTAGCCTGCATAATCTTTCATCAGTCACACTCCGTAGCACTTTCATGTAGTGCAATTGGAGTTTGATGCTTCTGTATTGCCCTGCCTCACAGATGTGAATTTCCCTTTTGTTCTTGCACACACTGATACTAGAACACTTATTCTTCATTCATCTGAGACATGTCTCTTTTCATACCACGATGAATAGTCACGAGTCATTTCTCTCAAAAAAGAAAACAACATCTTGATCATATATGCCATAACTTCAGCCAGTCCTGCTGCTTTCCCTGAATTAAATTCTGCATTTTGTACTATATATATATATATATATATATATATATATATATATATATATATATATATATATATGTGTGTGTATACACACACACACACACACACACACACACACACACACACACACACACATATAGTTTACTATCAAAAAGACGAACGGAGATGCTCTGAAGACAGAAAATCAAAAGATGGACTTCAGTTGTCTGTGTTGCTGAACATTCCATGTTCGAAAGTTCATATCAGCAAATTCTACTATGCATTTGCTGATATGAGCTCGAAGTACTGCACAGAGATCACGGTACAGTGCGGTTTGGGATATTCATTCCTTTCCTCACAGTAGTGCGATCTCAAAGTTGGATATATAGTTATCAGGGGGGTGCAGAGGGGGCTCACCCCCCTGAAAAATGTGATGTGAGGTGTAGGAGTTTCACTTACCTGAGCTCCTATATGGACATCACATGCTCTGCTCGAAGAAAATATCGAATCTGCTGAATTTGTTCAGCAGATTCGGCATTGTGTCCTGACGTATATTTATGTGTGTGTGTGTGTATGTGTGTGTGTGTGTGTGTGTGTGTGTGTGTGTGTGTGTGTGTGTGTGTGCGTGTGTGTGTATGTGTGTGTGTGTGTGTGTGTGCGCTTGTGTGCGCGTGTGCGTGCATGTACTCGCGCGTGCGTGTGTGTGTGTGTGTGTGTGTGTGTATATATATATATACACATACATATATATATATATATATATATATATATATATATATATATATATATATATATATATATATATATATATATATATATATATATCTATTCTGTGTGTGTTTATTATGTGCTCATGTGTGCAGGGGCATGCACGAGAATTTTTATTCAGGTTTCCAATCCATATCACAGTGATAAATATGTATATATAATGATGTGAAAAAAAACCTGTATGCAAGATAACTTGTAGACATTTTTATTTGCCCCTGTCCCTCCCATGTGATCAAGCATTTAGCAGTACTAAGCCAATATCATCAATTATAGTAGCCCATTTACTCCATTAATTAGAAAAAAAATCATGTGCTTTATACAAAATATGAAATGTATGTAGAATAATTCTGGAAACAACTTAGCCCACCTAAAAAAACTTCCAAATACAAACACTTGTAAAATTAATAAAGGCATAACATAAAATAAAGGATCTAGCCTATTAGAAAGCATCTAAAGTGGTAAACAGGACCTGAAGTTAACAAACTATACTAAATACTTAAAAATAGCAAACCAAATAACTAAACTGCACATAAAATGCAATAGTCTAATCTTTATTGCAATCCTTGAAAATTACAAAAAAAAAAACCTCAGTGGTAAAGTACCCATGAGGCAGACCATTCATAAAAAGTTATGGTAACAACATAAAGCCTTTTCCAACAGAAAACCTTCATAACACATTCTACTAAATTAACTAAGTCAGACTGAAAATAACAGATAAGTGGAATATCTGTGTGTTGTAAGATATGGATTATCTAAATATCTTGTATAATAGGATAACAGTGCTCATTTTTATGATTTGTGGCATCAACACTCATTGCAATACTAATTCCCTAAAGTTGCTGTCATGTATCACACATAGACCACACACCCCATGTATTTTGTGTGTGTGTGTGTGTGTGTGTGTGTGTGTGTGTGTGTGTGTGTGTGTGTGTGTGTGTGTGTGTGTGTTGTGTGTGTGTATGTGTGTGTGTGCATGAGGGTGTGCACATATAATTTACATGGTAGTAGTTAATTTAAGCTAAAATTGACTTCTGTTTTATCAATATGATTTGGTCGACAGGACAGATGGTCAACAGTTGCTTGAGACAGGACAATCCCTGGTTCTGGGGAATTTGCTAATTCCCAGGAATTGTACAATCTCAGAGTTGAAATAAATAATTAACAGGAGATGTGGAGGTACAAGGGGGCTTACCCCCCTGCAAAAATATAATTTTATAATTTGCAAGTTCTGTGGAATAACCTCACAGCATGTGCAGAAGTGTGACAGTTTTTTTGTCAATGTGTGTGCCAACATTAGCAATGCCTATATAGCTGCAGTTTAACAATTGCTACTATACCCCCATATATGTGTGTGTGTGTGTGTGTGTGTGTATATATATATATATATATATATATATATATATATATATATATATAAATATATATATATATATATATATATATAAACATGTAATATATATATATATATGTGTGTGTGTGTGTGTGTGTGTGTTTGTGCATGATTATATTTCAACATATAAATGTACACTTTTATCAGATCCTCTTCTGTCAATTACATAGCATTACATTGGACACTTGTCCTTTAAATCCACCAAATAATTTTTTTAAGGACCCCCCCCCCCCATCCCCACACAGCTGTGTTTCTATATAGTAAATCTGAGGTCCAAGACTGTATACAACAGTGATGTAAATGAGCAATATTTTAATCCCTGCTGTTCTGGGAGTCCTCTCAACAGTCCCAGCTCCAGGTTCCTTTTCTTGCTTGGGCAAAGTTGCTAGCTGGTAGGGTATCTCAGACATGTGAAAATAAAACACCATAGCAATCAAGTACATGATACATGGTAACAAGTCACCCATAGTCTACTGTTAAAAATGAAAGACGATTTCCCTATAAAAACAGTGAATACCATAATCTTACAAATCCTGGCAATGTCCACAGCACACACAAACTGCTAATTATTCGTGCTAAAGGATTATGGTTTGGATGAAGTGCTGGTATACTACAGTATAATAAGTCGAGGGTATAGCTACAATGCAAAAGAGGTAAAAAATATTATGCACAAAGACATTTGTGGCTCAGTAGAAATAGAAAATATATCATTAACCCAAATTTGAGAACAGAAAGTTTAACTTATTTGGATCTGCATTGCATTGTAAGGAAATATTTTAAACAAATGCAAAATGTTTGTGACTCCTACTGCTGCCATTCTATTTACATGGCAGCTGAAAATGATTTTCTTATGTCCAGAGTGACTCATATAAAGGGAGCATAACGTGATTCTGGGGGATAAACTCCAAGAATACTTTACAGTGTCAAGTCCTTTGAGATATAATAATCATAACTACTTAAGGATTCTGATCCATTAAAATAGCCAGAGTACAAAGATATAATGAAATAACTGAGATATAGTGACAACCATAATTTAGTTGTTTATACCATTTGTTGCAAAGATTAGTCCAATTTGGCCAGTGGTCTCTTTTAGGAGAGATCTGTGGTAGTATTCATACTGACTAGGGGAAAACTTTTCCAGAATTTTCCCCAAAACTTTTTTGACAAGAGACATGACATCTTTTACATCCCCCTGAGCTACCACCAACTCAGACAGATTGGGCCTCAGTTTAAAGACTCATCTGGAGGATGGCACAGTCAAGAATGTAGCAACCCCCTTAAGCTGCACTACAGTGTCCGTTTTGGAAAAATAATCCAAGTATAACACCTGGGAATAGAACAAACAGCCTTCTGCATCAAAAGCAAGTATGCCACCATATTCACAAGAACCCATTCCAGCATTTGAATGCTTTTTTGAATACGCAGGATTTTAAACGTGTAGTTATAATTTTCTGAATTTTATTATGGCTATGAATAAGTTCCAGCAGAACATTTTTTAAGAATTTGTAATTTTAATGTTGTTGTTGTTTGTCTTTCAGCTTTTCCTAGTTAGGGGTTGCCACAGCGGAACTCTTGTCTGCTAATGATTGGCAGTAGATTTTCACGAACACCGAGGTGCCAGCTCGATGTTCAACCTTCAATGAAGGCACGCCCATTTACGCAGATAATTAAAACTACATATTATTGCATTCTTAAGCTGAGGCTTCTTTGTTTTCAGACAATTAGTGTGGTTTGACATTACCAGGACATCCACAGAACAAACAAGCAAAACAATTAAAGAAACTGCAGTCATAGTTAACTTTCTATCTTCAAAATATGGGACACTATACTACTACCTCTTATAATGTAAAAAAAGGCAAAATGCAAAGTATTAATAAACAACTAGGGATTGAGCTCACAGCATGGTTAACATGTTATTGTATAATATTTACTCTATCACGCACACACACACACACACACACACACACACACACACACACACACACACACACACACACACACACACACACACACACACACACACACACACACACACACACACACACACAGTTCTTCAACCATTAGAAACTCTTGAGTGAAACAAATCAAATTGCAAAAGATGAGCAAGCCCAGCTACCCCATCCAGAAAAAAAACATGATCAACTCCAATTAGCATCAAGCAATCAAGCAATATAGGTAAGAGCAGGCTTACAATATTATGAATACCATACCATCCATAACAAAAAGAAGCAAAAGAATTAAAGAAACTGCAGTCTTAATCAAACTTCCATCTTCCCTTCAAAATGCCGAATACTAAACTATCTTGTACAATGTGGAGCAGATGGGAAAATGTGACTCACTTACTAACAACTAAGAAGGAAGCTCACATCTTCATTAAACTGGGGACTTTATAAAGTGTTCTTTGTTACTCTCAGTCTCTCTTTGCTTGCCACAAGAGTCACTTGGTTACATCATAAAATATTCCTTTTACACTATTAATAAGACAAAAGGTTATACAGTAGTTGTCATATACAGCGTTTTACCACACAACTAGCTCTGCAAACATTAGAGACAACAGAGGATAAAAATGGGAACATTTTAAATATTATTTTATACCTTTGCTAATTAGATAAACTCAATGGACAATGTGTTCCTTGTCAAGGTTGACATAAAAACACTGTCTGGTTAAATAACTTGCTCAAACTCAAAAGTAGGCAATTGGAGGTGAACAGATGCAAACCTTCCTTTCACTACAAGAAGTAGGTTGTTAGTATAAGTGCCAGACAACTCCAAATCACTCAAAATGTTAGCGGGACAATAAGTGTTGGATGGATGTGTATTTCCTGACAATAAATAAGTATGAAACTGTAATGGTTAGTATTATTGACATAAATAATCCTCAGTGACTTTCTAGAAAAAAATATGTTGATGAAGCAAAGGTCATAAATATGAGACGAAATCAGAGATATTCTGCAAAATCAAAGGCAGTCAAGAGGCAAACTTCTCTAATTCAGTTACAATGTGAACAGAGCCATGGGATTTGCATCAACATGCATTTTCTGAACATCTGCACCACAAAAACTATGAAACTCTAACAACTGGCATTACTGACTGATTTCACACCTTAGTGACTTTTAACCCCTCGGTGATTTATCAGACAATTAAAACACAAGTGATGGCCTGGTAGTTAGAGCAGAAGATTAAGGATCTTAACTCTTTGTAAGCTGCTTCCTGTTTTTAAGGGTAAAGGATCTGATTCTTTCAACCTCCATTTGATTTTGAGTACGCTATTTAACCAGACTGTACTCATGGGTTGCTTTGTTACCTGCTTTAAAAGATATCAAAACAAAAAGATAAGTATACATTTCAGGCTAAATACTCATGTGCAGTTTCTGAGCAATGAGGGCAGAGCTAGACCATGGTCAAATGGAGCCCTAGGCAGAGTAATGGGCCATACACCCCCCCCCCGCAACCATACCAATATCTCATTATTTGGCTATCTTGTCCTGGTTAACATAAATTACTGTTGAAACCTATCAGTGTGCATACAACTTTCTTCTTTACTTTTACAATGATAACTGAAATTTGGATTTAATTTAAAAGTTTTATTAAAAAATATAGCAAGAACACTTACAGTCATTTGATGAACAAAACAAAACACTCTCACATTAAACACAGACAGCATGAGTAACAGTAAACTTGCTTCCTCTGAAACTCATATTTATTGAAAATGCTTCTGGAAATCTATTAAACTATGTACAGAGACTCATAGTCAAATAACATGTAGTGAAATACTAATTAGGGGCTAATTGAAGGGTCCAGGAATTCAAAAGACAAGTGTGCAATGAATTTGTTAACTGTTTTGGAGAGCTTACTGGTCACAAGGGTCTCCTTTCAGCAGTAGCCCAGGTGCACTGTCTAGTGAAATGATTTGCTGTACCAATACTGACTGCAAAGCGAACTTATGTGTTTGTGTGTCTAACTATATATATGTATATCTATTTATCTATATCTATATCTATATATATATATATATATATATATATATATATATATATATATATATATATATATATATATATATATATATATATATCTATGGGTCCCCTTTGAAACATCTAAAAACCATAACATCTAATTTCATAACATTAAGACCAGAACATATAAAACCCAAAACATCTAAAACCCATAACATCGAATTTCATAACATCTAACAGTACAAATCACATGAAAATAACATTCCCCCCCCCACATATAACGACATATAATGACACCAATGACTACCAAACACACTTTTCACTACATTTCTGCAGGGGGGCTTGATACAGTGGAGTTAGGAAATTAACTTTTTCCCACTGTAGTGCAATCTTGGAGCTGGTATATTTAATTTATGGGGGGGGGGTGCAGGGGGACTTGCCCCCCTGCAGAAAGATAGTAAAAAATGTGTTTGGCAGTTTGGTGTTGTTATATGTGGAGGGGATGTTTTTTTCTTGTGATTTGTAGTGTTAGATGTTATGAAGTTCAATGTTATGGGTTTTAAATGTTTCAAAGTTGACCCATATACATACACACACACACACACACACACACACACACACACACACACACACACACACACACATATACATATATATATATATATATATATATATATATATATATATATATATTTGCATGGTTAGTCTCTGTTTCATCAACAAAAATGAATGTCAAGGTAAAAAACACAGACCACAATATGCTGACAACCCGAATGTTGAGCACTACTATGCTTGCACTGAGAAACAACCTTGACATATGCAAAACTAAAAACAAAACAAAAAAAAATAAAAAAAAACATTAAAATATTGCTTTTTGCAGGAATGGGCTCTCATACCCTCTACTAATTATATATACTACCTCTGAGATCACAAAAAAATCCAGGAAAAGGAATAATCCCCAACAGGGGGAAGTGGGGTTGGGGTACTGTGGTGGTGGTGCTGCGGTAGCGTTGTCGCCTCACAGTAAGACGTTGTCCCATTCGATTCTCAGCTAGAGCATCTTCTGTGTGGAGACATCCATCAATGGGCATACCTTCATTGAAGGTTGTGCATCAGAGCTGGCAAGTCGGCACGTAAAAATCTGCTGCCAATCATTAGCGGACCGGAGTTCCGCTGTGGCGACCCCTGACTGGGAAAAGCCAAAAGACGCAGCAAGAGGGAAGTGGGGTTGGGAGGGTGGCCTAATGGTTAAGGTGTTTGCCTTACAAACACAAGGTGCAGGGTTTGAGTCTCACAAGGGATAATCGGCTAAGCTTAAAATGGCTCAAAAGGCAGTTAGCTTAGTATAAACCTATCTACCATCTGCTTATTCAACCAAATGCAGTCAACCAAACACACAGAACTTATAGAGACATACAGGTCTGTGTGTGCGTGTGTATATACATGGACCTACTTTGAGAGGTCAGACTTTATATAATTGAAATCCATTTTCACAAAATGAAAATAGCAAAAGCTTAAATACCCGAACGGCAAATTTTTCCCAGGGTAAGTAAACACTTCCTCAAACATAAACCGAAGTAAGTAAAATACACCTAGGTGGGGGAGCTATGTCCCCCACACAGCCCTAACTATATATACCAACTCCGGGATCACACTACCATGGAGAAAAGGGCATGTTGGGCAAGAGTTTACTTACCCTGGGACCCACTGAAATGCAATGTGGCATCAAAGCATTTCAGACAAATTTGCAGCAAAGATCAGTCTATATATCTCCATTGGCATTTGGGTTTTGTGAGACTCTTGTACCTTAAAAGAGAAGAGCAGTGATGTTGGAGGTGTTTGTGAAATCATACGGAGAAATTGGAACATAATTGCTAGCGATACTAGTTTAAGGGATTTGGTGGGCACGTGTCCACAGTTTACTTACAAAAGAAACAGGAATTTGAAAGATATGCTTTGCAAAGAAAGGAAAATGAATGTAGGTAGAATGTTTAAAAGCACCGCAGGTACTATCCCATGTGGTTCTTGTAAGGCTTGTAGCCATATTAAG